>NW_017027225.1:0-212 GCF_001483705.2 Eufriesea mexicana | reverse complement strand
GTGGTGAGTTAACTTCCTTGCGTAAGTTAGGAGGAAAGATGCTTTTTGAGTGCTATATCCATTTCAATGCTTTAGAATCTGGCTGGAAAATTCAATTTTATTGACATTTTCGACTAATATCGTGGTAAGATAGCTTTCTTGTATAAATGATGAGTAAAGATCCTATTGGCGTGCTATTACCATTGCAACGCTATAGAATCTTCCTGGAAAAT
>NW_017027224.1:0-212 GCF_001483705.2 Eufriesea mexicana | reverse complement strand
TATCGACTAATATCGTGGTGAGCTAACTTTCTTGCACTAATAAGAAGGCAAGATTCTATTGGTATGCTATAGGCATTGCATAGCTATAGTATCGTCCAGGAAAATACGATTTTATTGACATTTTCGGTTATTATCGTGGTGAGCTAACCTTCGTGTATAAATAAGGAGGAAAGACTCTATTGGTGTGCTATAGCCATTGCAGTCCTGTAGAA
>NW_017027223.1:0-212 GCF_001483705.2 Eufriesea mexicana | reverse complement strand
TCCAGCCACAATCTATATCCTTGCAATGGCTATAGCACTCAAAAGGCATCTTTCCTCCTTACTTACGCAAGGAAGATAACCCACCACGGTGTTAGTCGAAATTGTGAATAAAATTGTATTTTCCAGCCACGATCTATATCATTGCGATTGCTATACCACTCAAAAAGCATCTTTCCTCCTTACTTAAGCCAGGAAGTTAGCTCACCACGATA
>NW_017027222.1:0-212 GCF_001483705.2 Eufriesea mexicana | reverse complement strand
GATAGACTCTATACGAAGATAGGAAACTGAACTCGGAGGTCTTGATTGGTAGGCTCGAACTGTTCTCTTCGGCGTTTCGTTGAGAACTGTCCTGGTTGAGGATTCGGTTAGAACTGTGTGCTCCTCGATTTTTCTAAGATCGGTTTTAAGAAAAATCGGGAGCTCGCCAAATATTATTGGCTGATTTAAGCCAGGGCGTTCCCTTGGTCCGC
>NW_017027221.1:0-212 GCF_001483705.2 Eufriesea mexicana | reverse complement strand
GAGAATGCTGTTGCCGGCCTTCCCAGCGTAAAGCAGAACATATTAGGGCACTGTTGGGTACAGCGAGCCACCTAACAACAGAATGTAGCACTAAAGTTAAAGCTATTCTCTCCTAACCACACCAAACGTTACATAACCGAACGCAACCGATCTCAATCCGCGTGCCGTGGACACTATTTCTGGCCTCCACAGAGCCAACCAAGTCGTACTAG
>NW_017027220.1:0-212 GCF_001483705.2 Eufriesea mexicana | reverse complement strand
CATTGAAGTGCATAGCACAAAGGTGAAGGACACCTTAACCTAACTCTTCCTAACCTAACCTACAATTACGTTGTGTAGTTCAATGTAGCGTGACGAGACCAATATTTCTGGCCTCCCCAGAGCAAGGCAGAATATGCTAGTCCACAGTGGAGAGCAGCTACCCTCCGAATAGCAGTGTATAGCACAAAAGTCATGGCTACCCTATCCTTATA
>NW_017027219.1:0-212 GCF_001483705.2 Eufriesea mexicana | reverse complement strand
GTAAATGATGTTTCGAGGTATTCAAAGCTGAAACGGTCCTTTGTACATTGAAATATTAACACTCTGACTGCCATGTTGGTCATATATGACCGGTCACGGTTTCTCCTGTGACACGCCATGGTGGTCATTAATGACTGGAGCGCTTGGACTACTTACAATTGTAAAAATTGAATGAAAATTGGCAGTTAGTCAATTGTCAAGCGTTACCAAGG
>NW_017027218.1:0-212 GCF_001483705.2 Eufriesea mexicana | reverse complement strand
GACAGATTCTATAGCAATGGAATGGCTGTAACAAACGAATAACATGTTTCCTACTTGTTTATGCGGAAAACCATGCTCTCCACGACATTAGTCGTAAAAGTCGATACAATTGAACGTTTCAATCAGATTCTATTGCAATGGAAAGGCTGCATCAAACCAATAAAATCTTTCCTCCTTATTTACGCGAAAAGGCTTGCTCATCAGGATAGTAG
>NW_017027217.1:0-212 GCF_001483705.2 Eufriesea mexicana | reverse complement strand
GAATTTTGCAACATACTATTCTATTCGGTAGATACCTGCGATCTACGTTGCTCTACTATACTCCGCTCGACTATGGGGCGACGGGTAATAGCGGTCTCGCACGATGGGTTGTGCTACGCTACGTTCGAATAGGTTATGTTGGGACAAGCTCTGTCAAGATATGGATGACTTTTGTGCTATACGCTGCATTTCGGTGAACTTCTGCGCTATGC
>NW_017027216.1:0-212 GCF_001483705.2 Eufriesea mexicana | reverse complement strand
CTAACTTAATCGAACGCAACATAATTCAACCTAACGTGCCGCGAACATCATTCTTTTCGTGTCCTGATACAAGCAGAATATAGTAGTGCGCAGCAGAGCCCAGAAAGCCACAGGATAGCAGTGCATTGCTCAGAAGCCTAAGCCATGCAAACCTAACCCTACCGAGCCTGACATAGCCAAACGTAACCTAACGCTAACTAACGTGACGCGAA
>NW_017027215.1:0-212 GCF_001483705.2 Eufriesea mexicana | reverse complement strand
ATTTGTATTTTCCAACCACATTCAGTATCACTGCAATGGATATAGCACGCCAATAGAATTATTGCTTCTTATTTATGCAAGAAAGGTGGCTCCCCACGATACTAGTCGAAAATGTCAATAAAATTGAATTTTCCAGGCATCTTCTATATCATTGCGATGGCTATAGCACGCCAATTGTATCCTTCATCCTTATTTATGAAAGAAAGCTACCT
>NW_017027214.1:0-212 GCF_001483705.2 Eufriesea mexicana | reverse complement strand
GGCGGTATCGTCATGTTAGGTTAAGCTATGTTACGTTTGGATACATGAGGTTGGGCTAAGCTTTGTCAGTGTATCTTCCACTTTCGTGCTATACACAGTTATTCTGTTCATTCCTGCAATCCTCTGTGCTCTACTCTGATCTGCTAGACGCTGGGGAGGCCAGCAATTGTGGCCGCGGAACGTTACGTTGAGTTTGGTTTCGATATGCTAGG
>NW_017027213.1:0-212 GCF_001483705.2 Eufriesea mexicana | reverse complement strand
ATTTGGTTGCCATTTTCGACTAATATTGTGGTGAGCTACCTTTCTTGCATAAATAAGGAGTAAGGGTTCTACTGGCGTGCTATAGCCAATACAATGATGAAGAATGTGTGCGGCAGATTAAATTTTATTGACATTTCGGCTAATATCGTGGTAAGTAAACATTCTGGCATAAATAAGGAGGAAAGATATTATTGGCGTGCTATTGGCATTGC
>NW_017027212.1:0-212 GCF_001483705.2 Eufriesea mexicana | reverse complement strand
GCACAGTAGAGCGCAGAATGCCACCAAATATCAATGTATGGCACAAAAGACGAAGATATCCGGGCCAAACAATACCTAGCCTAACATAATCTAACGTAGCGTATCCAAACCTAACGTGCCGCAACCACTATTGCTGGCTTTCCCAGAGGCAAGCAGAATATGATAGAGCACCGTGCAGGAGAGAAGTCCGCAGGATATTCCTGTTCAACACA
>NW_017027211.1:0-212 GCF_001483705.2 Eufriesea mexicana | reverse complement strand
GCTTGAATTATGACACGTTTGGTTATGTTATGTTTATTTGGATCAGATTCGGGTAGCCATATCTCTTCTGCTATACCCGGAAAACTATGGATTTCGGCGCACTCCTCTTTTCTAATATGTTCCGCTCGGCTCTGTGGATTCCACCAATCCTGGTCACCGCTCGATAGGTTGAATTAGATTACGTTTGGTTAGGATTTGTTTGGTTGGGCCTG
>NW_017027210.1:0-212 GCF_001483705.2 Eufriesea mexicana | reverse complement strand
AAGAAAGGCAGCTCACCACAATATTAGACGAAAATGTCAAGAAAAATGAATTTTCCAGCCGGAATCTGCAGCATTTCAGCGGGTATAGCACGCCAATACAATCCTTCCTCCTTATTTATGCAAGTAAGTAAGCTCACCGCGATTTGAGCAAAAAATGTCAATAAAATTAAATTTTTCAGACAGATTCTTCTGCATTGCGGTGGGTATAGCAC
>NW_017027209.1:0-212 GCF_001483705.2 Eufriesea mexicana | reverse complement strand
TGTCATAGCAATCAGAACCTCACCCTAATTAGTGTGACCTAACCAAACGTAGCCTAACACAACCCAACGTGCCGAAATCACTATTACTGGCATCCCCCGAGGCAAGCAGAGCAAAGTAGAGCAATGTAGAGCGCAGGAAACCACCGAACAGCAGTTTGTACCACAAAAGTCCGTTCCATCCCATGATAACATATCCAAACTTTATGAAATGG
>NW_017027208.1:0-212 GCF_001483705.2 Eufriesea mexicana | reverse complement strand
GCACAATAGTCGAAGCTACCCTGTCCCAAAGTGGCCAAACGTAACCGAACCGAACGTAGCCTCCATCAACCTAACGGGCCGGGTCCACTATTGCTTGCCACCTCAGAGGCAAGACGAATATGCTAGAACGCAGTAGATGGTAGAAATCGAACGCGCTGCAGTG
Organism: Eufriesea mexicana; assembly: GCF_001483705.2. Classification (NCBI taxonomy): domain Eukaryota; kingdom Metazoa; phylum Arthropoda; class Insecta; order Hymenoptera; family Apidae; genus Eufriesea; species Eufriesea mexicana. The sequence goes on along the minus strand of NW_017027208.1, from coordinate 49 downwards.
TTTATCACAAAAGTCAAAGATATGCTAACCTAACTTATCCTAACCTAAC
>NW_017027207.1:0-212 GCF_001483705.2 Eufriesea mexicana | reverse complement strand
CATCCATCCATACATCCATTCATATACACATCCATAGATCCATAAATCCATCCAGCCATACATACATTCATCCATTCATCCATACATAATTCCGTACATACACCCATATATCCATACTTCCATATATCCGTCCATCCATACATACAACTATCCATACATCCATACATACACATCAATACATCCATAAAACCGTCCAACCATACAACCGTCCA
>NW_017027206.1:0-212 GCF_001483705.2 Eufriesea mexicana | reverse complement strand
AACCCTAAATTCCCGATCGAAATGGTCTTTGCAAATTTCAAAACGAAATGAAAATTCCGAGATCCTATTTTATCAAAAAAAAAGGAAAAGAATCGTTTTTTTTATCAGATAACAATTTCTGCGAGGCTCTCCTAGCCCGGATTTGTTCAGATCATCCCGTAATCCCGCGGAAATCACGATTTCAGCGGAACAGGTAAATATTTCCGCGACAA
>NW_017027205.1:0-212 GCF_001483705.2 Eufriesea mexicana | reverse complement strand
CCTGTGACTTTTGAAATGACTTTTGAAACGTTTATGAATCCAGAGTTATTTTATTTAATTAATATTCCTCACTAATTTTGGGTTCATTATTAAATCCCCTTTCGAAAAAGGGAATTTTTGAAAGATAAGAAGAAGGATGCAAATTTTTAAAAATGAAATTGCCCAAAACTGTTATAGCAAATGTTCATTGGACGTCAACGTGTAATTGAAGA
>NW_017027204.1:0-212 GCF_001483705.2 Eufriesea mexicana | reverse complement strand
TGCTCTGCATTGTTCTGCTACATTCTGCTCGACGCTGTGGTGGCCAGTAATAGTGGTCTCGGCACGTTAGATTGAGTTAGGCAACTCTTGGCTTGGTTATGCTTTCTTTGGCTTTGTATGGGCAGCTTCGACTCTCTTGGTATATACTTTTATACGGTGCATTTCTGCGCTCCGCTATGCTCTACTATATTCTGCCGTGCCCTGGGTAGTCC
>NW_017027203.1:0-212 GCF_001483705.2 Eufriesea mexicana | reverse complement strand
GAGCATAGGTCTATCCAAAATCTATAACCTGTAATAGCTTGGTGAATAGATCGCATACCGCCTACAATTAAATAGCAAGTACAGCTATCTACTTGCCAAAGAATAGGTTTATTCAAAATCTATAATCTGTAAAAGCCTGGTGAATAGGCCGCCTAACGCCTTCCATGCCATAGCAAGTACAGCTATCTAGTTGCCAGAGAATAGGTCTGATA
>NW_017027202.1:0-212 GCF_001483705.2 Eufriesea mexicana | reverse complement strand
TCGATGGATGGAAGTACGGATGGCAGGATTTATGTATGTATGGGAGCGTGGATGTATGGATGGACGGATGCATGGATGGATGGATGTATGGATGGATGGATGTATGGATGTGTATATCTATGGATGATTGTATGGATGCATGTATCGATAGATGGAATATCGAAAGGATGGCTTTATGGATATATGGATGTGTGAATGAATGGTCGTATGGA
>NW_017027201.1:0-212 GCF_001483705.2 Eufriesea mexicana | reverse complement strand
CAGGCGATCTATTCACCAAGCTATAACAGGTTATTGATTGTGAATATACCTATTCTCTGGCAAATAGATGGCTGTTCTTCCCATTGGATTGAAGGCGTTATGCGATCTACTCACCAAGAAATAACAGGTTATAGATTTTGAATCGACCGATTCTCTGCCAAGTAGATGGCTGTACTTGCCATTGGTTTGAAGGCGTTAGGCGATCTATTCTA
>NW_017027200.1:0-212 GCF_001483705.2 Eufriesea mexicana | reverse complement strand
TTCATTAAAAGATTTTTTTGAAAGTCAAATTAAAATTGATTTTTATTATTTATTAAATCCTGTTTATTATTTATCTTTTTTAAGTTTATTAATTGATTTAAATCGAACTCCATTTGATTTAATTGAAGGAGAATCGGAATTAGTATCTGGATTTAATATTCAATATCATAGAAGAATATTTACAATAATTTTTTTATCTGAATATTTAAATT
>NW_017027199.1:0-212 GCF_001483705.2 Eufriesea mexicana | reverse complement strand
CCCAGAAGAAGCAGAACATATTAGACCATAGTAGAGTGGAGACGTCCAACGGAAAGCAGTATGAAGCACCGATGTGCCGGGTACCCTAACCTAACCTAACCAATCGTAACACAACCGAACGTAACCAAACTCACCCAAACCTGCCGCTGTCACTATTGCTGGCCTCCCCAGATCCAAGCACTGCATATTAGAGTGTGTCAGGGCGACGAAAT
>NW_017027198.1:0-212 GCF_001483705.2 Eufriesea mexicana | reverse complement strand
TATATTTTTAATAAAAATTAAGTTGTTTATGTAGAATGAAACAAAAAATTGTTTCTAGTAAGTCTCCGGAATGTAAACCCCCTTTTTGTACTGCATCTGGGTCTCATACAGCACGGTTTCACACAACGCGGCATTTTCTGGGAACCTATCTACCGTGTTATAGGAGGGCTACCTGTATTTGGTTCATGTATGGTTCACTTACTTAACCCTTT
>NW_017027197.1:0-212 GCF_001483705.2 Eufriesea mexicana | reverse complement strand
AATTCCCAAATCAGTCATTTTGGTAGTTCCACCTCTGGTAGTTCCAGTGTTAAGTGCGTATTACAGTCCTCCATTTTTGTAACGCGTATGCTATAGTGTATGCAGTATTAATATTAGAATTAGCAACTTGTAACGTCTACTTAAATATAATATACATAAACGATACTAATTAAAATAATGTAATGGAAATAAATAAGTGTAAATAATTGTGT
>NW_017027196.1:0-212 GCF_001483705.2 Eufriesea mexicana | reverse complement strand
TGTATGGATGGGTGGATGTATGGATGGATGGATGTATGAAAGGATGTATGTATGGAAGGATGGTTCTATGGATGGATGGTTCTATGGATGGTTTGAGGTATGGATGGACGGATGTACGTATGAATGGATGTACGGATGTATATGTGTATGGATGTTTGGATGTATGGTTGTATGGGTGTATGGATGGATGTATGTATGGGTGGATGTATGGG
>NW_017027195.1:0-212 GCF_001483705.2 Eufriesea mexicana | reverse complement strand
GTGTTCTGCATGGCCCTGGGGTGGTCTGAAATAGTGGTCCCGGCACGTTAGGTTGAGTTATGTTACGAATGGCAATGTTAGGTTAGGCTACGCTTAGTTAGTATAGATTCTAACTTCGTGCTGTACACTGTTATTCGGAGTCTTTCTTATATCTGCTGGGCTCTAATACATTCTGCTTTGCTCTGTGGAGGCCAGGAGTTGTGGTTGCTTCA
>NW_017027194.1:0-212 GCF_001483705.2 Eufriesea mexicana | reverse complement strand
CCTGGCCTGACCTGGCCTGACCTGGCCTGATCTGAACAGACCTGAACTGACCTTACCTGACCCCACCTGACCTGACCTGTCCAAACATTAACCGGCTTTACCTGACCTGACCTGACCAGACATGATACGGCCTGGCCTGACCTTACCACACTGGACCTGACCTGACATGACCTTACCTGACCTGACCTCATCTGACATGACCTGACCTGACC
>NW_017027193.1:0-212 GCF_001483705.2 Eufriesea mexicana | reverse complement strand
GCCAACGAATCTGGATGGAAAGTTCAATTTTATTGACATTTTGGACTAATATCGTGGCGAGCCGACTTCCTTGCATAAGTAAGGAGGCAAAATCCTTTTGGCGCGCAATAGCCATAGCAATGCTGCTGAATCGGGCTGGAAAGATCAACTTTATTGACATTTTCCATTATTATCGTGGTGAGCTAGCTTCCTGGCATAAGTATGGAGTAAAG
>NW_017027192.1:0-212 GCF_001483705.2 Eufriesea mexicana | reverse complement strand
CAGCTGCTACATCATGCCAAAAGTATCCTTCCGCCGTATTTTATCAGGAAAGCTTGCTCACGACGAAACTAGTCGAAAATGTCCATAAAATTGAACTTTCCAAGCAGATTCTATTGCGCTGCAATGACTGTAGCGCGCCAGTAGAATCATCCCTCCTCATTTATGCGCGAAAGTATGCTCACCACGATATTGTTCGAAAATATCAATAAATT
>NW_017027191.1:0-212 GCF_001483705.2 Eufriesea mexicana | reverse complement strand
AAACCTAATATCATCAAACGTAACATATCTTATCCTGTCGAGCACAGACCACTATCGCTGGCCACCACAGATCCAATCTGAGCACATTAAAGCACAGTAGAGCGCAGCAATCCACTGCATTGAAGTGACGAGCACAACGGTCAATGATGTCCTGACCTAACTAACCTAACCTAACCTAACCAAACGTAACACAACTCAACTTAACGTGCTGC
>NW_017027190.1:0-212 GCF_001483705.2 Eufriesea mexicana | reverse complement strand
CAATGGCTACAGGGAACCAATGGTATCTTTCCTCCGTACTTATTCAGACAAGTTAGCTCACGGAGATAATATTCGAGAATGTCAATAGAAATGAACTTTTCAGTCAGATTCTGAAGCAATGAAATGGCTGTAGCAAACCAATAGGATACTTCCTCCTTACTCATTCAGAGTATATAGCTCACCACGTTATTAGTCGAAAATGTCAATAGAAT
>NW_017027189.1:0-212 GCF_001483705.2 Eufriesea mexicana | reverse complement strand
AACAAATAAGGAGGAATGATTCTATTCTCTGCGCTATAGCCACTGCAATGCAATGGAATCAGAAAGGAAATTTCAATTTCATTGACATTTACGACTAACATCGTGGTGTGCAAACTTTTGCACAAATAGAAAGGGGAAGGATACCATTAGCGTGTTTTAGCCATTGCAATGCTATAGATTGTGACTGGAAAGTTCAATTTTATCAACATTTT
>NW_017027188.1:0-212 GCF_001483705.2 Eufriesea mexicana | reverse complement strand
ATATAACGTGCCGCAACCACAATTGCTGGCTTTCCCAGAGCCAAGCTGAACATATTAGGGCGCTGTAGACCTTAGAGGTCCATCGAATAGCAGTGTTTGGCAGAAAGTCAGTGCTATCCAAAGCTAACCTAGCCTAACCTAACAGAGCAAAACGAACCTTAACTCAGAATAAGGTGCCGAGTCCACTATTGCAGTGTTACCCAGAGCCAAGC
>NW_017027187.1:0-212 GCF_001483705.2 Eufriesea mexicana | reverse complement strand
TAGTTCGCTGAGGTCCATGGAACGCCAGCGTATAGCACTATATTCAAAGCTATACTAACCTCAACCAATCAAACCTGGCCTAACCAAGCGTAACATAGCACAACCTAACGGGCCGCGGCCACTATTTTTCGAATTCCCATAGCAAAGCAGGGAATATCGGATCACAGTATTGCGCAGAAATCCAGCGAGCAGAAGTGTATATCACAATTCTC
>NW_017027186.1:0-212 GCF_001483705.2 Eufriesea mexicana | reverse complement strand
GTGCGTCCTAGTATGTCTTGCTTGGCTCTGTGGAGGCCAGAAATGTTGGTCGCGGCACTTTAGTTTGGGTAGGGCTATGTTTGGTTATTTTGCGGATGGTTAGGTTAGATGAGGGTTGCTTGGACGTTAGTGCTATAGTCTGCTATTAAGTAGACTTCCGCTCCCTACAGTGCTTTAATGTTGTCAGCTTGGCACTGGGAAGGCCAGCAATA
>NW_017027185.1:0-212 GCF_001483705.2 Eufriesea mexicana | reverse complement strand
GCAGGCAATAGTGGTCGCAGCACTTTAGGTTGAGTTAGGTTAAGTTTGGCTATGTTGCCATTCCTTAGCTTAGGAGAGGATAGCCTTGTCTTTAGTGCTATAGTCTGCTACTGGGTGGATTTCTGCGCCCTAGATTGTTATAATATTTGTAGCTTGACCCTGGGAAGGCTCGCAGTAATGGTCTCAGCACGTTACTTTCAGTCAGGTAACGT
>NW_017027184.1:0-212 GCF_001483705.2 Eufriesea mexicana | reverse complement strand
TAAATACTATGTTCATACCGAGGACAAGAGGAGAACATTACAGTCAAACTCTGTTGCACAGGAGATACAAAATTACATCCAACGATATTAGATCAAGCTGGAAAAACAACGCAACCCGACCATAATAGTATTTCAAAGGATTACCTGAAAACAGAAGGGTTATCGTATGACACCCTCTAGATCACAGACCTACAACTTATTCATCTAACTTC
>NW_017027183.1:0-212 GCF_001483705.2 Eufriesea mexicana | reverse complement strand
GGATTTCTGCTATCTACTGTGCTCTAGTATGTCCTGCTCGGCTCTGGGAAAGGCAGCAATAGCATTCTCGGCACGTTAGTTTGAATTAGGCTATGTTTGGTTATGTTCCGTTCGTTTGAGTTAGGTTTGGGTACCTCAGACTTTTCAGACATACGCTGCGATTATATGGATTTCGGCGTCCTACTCCCAACTAATGCGTTCTACTCGGCTCT
>NW_017027182.1:0-212 GCF_001483705.2 Eufriesea mexicana | reverse complement strand
GGATTGATGGCGGTTGGCGATCTACTCACCAAGCTGTAACAGACAATAGATTTTGTATAGACCAATTCTCTGGCATGTAGATGGCTGTACTTGCCGTTGGATTGATGGCGTTAGGCGGCCTATTCACCAAGCTATAACATATCATAGACTTTGTATAGATCTATTCCCTGGCAAGTAGATGGCTGTACTTGCCATTGGATTGACGGCGCTAG
>NW_017027181.1:0-212 GCF_001483705.2 Eufriesea mexicana | reverse complement strand
GTGCTGTTCGGAGGATTTCTGCGCGCTACATTTCTCGACTGTATACTGCACGACTGTGGGCAGACAAGCAGTAGTGTTCCGGGCAAGTTATTTTGTGTACGATTATGCTTGGCTAGGCTAGGTTGGTATAAGTTTGGTTCGGATAGCTCTGACTTTCGTGCTGTACACTGTTATTCGGTGGGGTTCTGTGACCTACGGTGCTCTACAGTATC
>NW_017027180.1:0-212 GCF_001483705.2 Eufriesea mexicana | reverse complement strand
GCACAAAAGCCGTAGATACCGTAACATATCCAGGCCTAATCTAACCAAACCGAACGAAAAATAGCACAACATGACGTGCCGCGACCACAGTCCCTGGTCACACCAGAGCAACGCAGAATGTAGTATGTCGCTGCAGATAACAGAAACACAACGAATAAGATTGTATAGCACGAAAGCCAAAGCTTTAATAACAAGACTTTACCTAACCTAAC
>NW_017027179.1:0-212 GCF_001483705.2 Eufriesea mexicana | reverse complement strand
TTCTGCGCCCTACTGTGGTGCAACATTATCAGCTTGTCTCTCGGAATGCCAACAATAGTGGTCCTGTCACGTTATGTTGGGTGCGGTTACGTTCGATTAGGGTGGGTTATTCCATGTTTGGGCAGGATGCCTGTGGCTTTTGCGCTGTGCACTGCTATTCTGTGGATATCTGCGCCCTACAGTCCCCTAGTATGTCCTGGTTGGCTCTGGGA
>NW_017027178.1:0-212 GCF_001483705.2 Eufriesea mexicana | reverse complement strand
AACCTAACATGCAGAGACCACTATTGCTGGCCTCCACAGAGAAAAGCAGAATGTACTAGGACACGGCAGAGCACAGATACCATCACATTGCATTGTATAGCACAAATGCCGCAGATATCCTAGCATAACCTGCCCTAACCGAATCTAGCCATAGGTAGCATGACTCAATATAACGTGCCGCGACCACTGCTCCTGGAATGACAACAGCCTAA
>NW_017027177.1:0-212 GCF_001483705.2 Eufriesea mexicana | reverse complement strand
GTAACATAACCGAACATAGAATAGCTCAAACTAACGTGCCGAGAACACAGTTTCCGGCCACGATAGAGCCAAGCAGACCATACTAGAGCATACTGGAACGAATATGTCCTCCCAATAGCAGCGTACAACGCAAAAGTCGAAGCTATCCAGTCCTAATGTATCCAACCTTAACAAAACCAGACGTAATATATCTCAACCTAACGTACCATGGC
>NW_017027176.1:0-212 GCF_001483705.2 Eufriesea mexicana | reverse complement strand
TAGCGTAAAAATCATAGATATCCTATTCTGAACTAACCAAACGTAACGTTGCCATACGTAACCGAACCCTTCCTGACGTGCCAATACCTCTATTGCTGCCCTAGAGATAAGCAAGCGGAACCGATTAGAGGACAGTGGTGCGCCGAAGTCCATCGAATCCCAGTGCACAGCACAATAGTCGGAGCTGCCCAAACCTAGCAAAGCCAAGCGTA
>NW_017027175.1:0-212 GCF_001483705.2 Eufriesea mexicana | reverse complement strand
GTGGGCTACCTTTCGTGCATAAATAAGGAGGAAAGATATTAGTGGCGTGCTATAGCCATTGAATGCTATAGAATATGGCTGGAAAATTCAACATGATTGACGTTTTCGACCAATATCGTGGAGGGCTAACTTTCGTGCATAAATAAGGAGGAAAGATATTATTGGCGCGCTATTGCCACTGCAATTCCTTAGAATCTGCCTGGAAAATTCAA
>NW_017027174.1:0-212 GCF_001483705.2 Eufriesea mexicana | reverse complement strand
TTCGGTTATGTTACGTATGGTTATGTTAGCATAGGGTCGCTTAGACTATTGTGCTATGCACTGTCATTCTATAGATTCCTGTGCTCTGCTCCCCTTTAATAAGTTCTGCTTGGTTCCGGTCTGCCAAGTAATAGTGGTCTCGGCACATAAGTCTGAGTTAGGTTACGTCTGGTCACGTTACGTTTGGCCTGGTTTGGATTGGATAGCTATGA
>NW_017027173.1:0-212 GCF_001483705.2 Eufriesea mexicana | reverse complement strand
ACGAGCCTCCATTACGCTCCGCTAGGCTACTTGGAGGCCAGCTATACTGGTCACGGCAGGTCAGGTTGGGTTAGATTTCGTTTGGTAGGGTAAAGTTACTTTAGTTATATCTGGATAGCTTTGACTTTTGTGCTCAACACTGCCATTCAATGGACCTCAGTGTTCTACTGTGCTTTATCATATTCTGCTTGTTTCTGAGGACGCCAGCAATA
>NW_017027172.1:0-212 GCF_001483705.2 Eufriesea mexicana | reverse complement strand
ACAATCGAATGGCAAGTACAGCCATCAACTTGCCAAAGAATTGGTCTATTCAAAATTTATAATATGTTATAGCTTGGTGAATAGTTGGCCTAATGCCTTCAATCCAATGGCAAGTACAGCCATTTACTTGCAAGAGAATACGTGTGTTCAATATTTATAATTTGTTACAGCTTGGTGAGTAGATCGCATGACGCCTTCAATCCAATGGCAAG
>NW_017027171.1:0-212 GCF_001483705.2 Eufriesea mexicana | reverse complement strand
GTTTATTACTCATTTACTAGGGGCCCAAAACGGTTTGGCTCCTAGCTGGACAGTGAAAGCCAGTCTTTCTCCACGAAGTCAGGTGCATCCCCATTATAGTTTCTTCTAGATCATCAGCGGCTACCACGTTTCGTTTTCATATTCATATTCAATTCAATGCCTTCCGACAGCAACATATTCACCTGATAATCTCGAGGAATCTACACGCTTCT
>NW_017027170.1:0-212 GCF_001483705.2 Eufriesea mexicana | reverse complement strand
ACTGCTATTTGGTGGCTTTCTGCGCTCTACTGTCCTCTACTGCACTCTGCTCGGCTCTAGGGACGACAGCAATTAAGTTTGCCGCTCGATAAATTTTGTTCGGTTACGTTTGGTCCGGCTGGGATAGGGTAGCTTAGACTTTTGTGCTGTACACTGCCCTTCGGTGCATTTCTGCTTTGTACGTTTATCTACTGTATTCTGTTCATCCCTTG
>NW_017027169.1:0-212 GCF_001483705.2 Eufriesea mexicana | reverse complement strand
TAGACCTAGGGGTGGCTGGAATCAGTGGTCGTGGCAAGTTCCGTCCAGTTTGGCTACATCAGGTTAAGTTACGTTAGTTTGGGTGAGGTTTGGATGTCTTTGACTATTCTCCTGTACACTGCGATTCTGTGGATTTCTGCGCCCTACTTTTCTCTAGTATGTTCTGCTTGCGCCGTGGAGGCCAGAGATATTGGTGGCGGCACGTTGGGTTG
>NW_017027168.1:0-212 GCF_001483705.2 Eufriesea mexicana | reverse complement strand
GTATAGGTCTCAGCTCGATAGGTTTGGATACCCTGCGTATGGTGCTGTTAGCTTTGGTGTGGTAGGTTAAGATATCTCTGACTATTATGGTATACGATCCTATTCGGTGGTTTCCTGCGCCCTCCGTTGCTCCCCAGGACTCTACTCGGCTCTGGGGCGGCCAGCAATGTCGGTCGTGGCACGATAGCTTTGGTCAGTTAACGCTTGGTTAG
>NW_017027167.1:0-212 GCF_001483705.2 Eufriesea mexicana | reverse complement strand
TTGCAATGGCTATAGCGCTCAAAATGCATCTCTCCTCCTTACTTATGCAAGGAAGTTAGCTCATCACGATATTAGTCCAAAATGTCAATAAAATTGAATATTCCTTGCAGATTCTACAGCATTGAAATGCATATAGCACGCCAACGGAGCCTTTCCTCCTTATTTATGCAAGCAAGTTAACGCAACGCAATATTAGTCGAAAATGACAGTAA
>NW_017027166.1:0-212 GCF_001483705.2 Eufriesea mexicana | reverse complement strand
CCACGATATTAGTCGTTAATGTCTATAAAATTGAATTTTCCAGTCAGATTCTATAGCATTGCAGTGGCTACAGCATGGCAATAGAACCTTTTTTCCTTATTTATGCAACAAAATTAGCTCACCACGATATTTGTCGAAGATGTCAGTAGAATTGAATTTTACAGTCAGATTCTATAGCATTGCAATGGCTATAGCATGCCAATAGAATCTTT
>NW_017027165.1:0-212 GCF_001483705.2 Eufriesea mexicana | reverse complement strand
ATACATCCATACATTCATGCATCCATACATCCACAAATCCATCCACCATACCTCCATCCATCCGCATATGCTACATTCCATACACCCACACAGATATTCATCCATACATACATACATCCATACATCCATCCATACATACATTCATCAACCCATACCTCAATCCAACCATACATCCATTCATCCGTACATCCAGTCATCTCTACATACGTCCA
>NW_017027164.1:0-212 GCF_001483705.2 Eufriesea mexicana | reverse complement strand
AAAATACGCGGCGTGGCTTCGAATCGTTCGAGTTATTTTAGAATTCCACCAACGAACCGACGAATGTGCTACGAAAGCGATAAACTAGAATTACGTCGAACTGCGAACGGCGCCATCTGTGGGGAGATTCGAGTAACGAGACAGACAGGTCTCATGGAGAGGTTATGTGTGCATGTCCTCGGTCTGATGATATTTGACGCGGTTCTTGTTTA
>NW_017027163.1:0-212 GCF_001483705.2 Eufriesea mexicana | reverse complement strand
ATTTCTACAGTACTACATGGACGTGCATATGGACCTAACTTTCGATGCTTATAATTCGTCCAGGGGGATGAGATAACCATTGTTTAGGCTAACTTCTAATCAGTCGCATGATTTCTTGATATTGGTCCATTTTCTTCAGCTCTATAAGCACGACTTGCTGAGTTATAGAGGTTTCTTTAGGTCTTGTGGTCTCTTTCTGCTGGCTCACATGA
>NW_017027162.1:0-212 GCF_001483705.2 Eufriesea mexicana | reverse complement strand
CGACTAACAGCGCGTTCTTCGCAATGGTACACAGACGTGTAAGGTGTTTGGAGAGATTTGGGTCATTTTAATGACAGAAGAAATCGTGGTTCCGAATTTAATATTCGTGTAATTGTATTTTTATTTTCTAAGATGGTCATGACTAAACAAAATTGAAATAAAAGCATTAATTTTTAAGGCACGATTTGGAACATTTTCTGAAAAATTTTTGT
>NW_017027161.1:0-212 GCF_001483705.2 Eufriesea mexicana | reverse complement strand
TAAGAGAAGACAGATCCGATACAGCTCGAGGTATTGATAATTGACTTAACAGTAGTACGTACAGCAATCACAACGGTACCGTACTCGTTGGATTAATTTGTCCACTGCTGACTTCTGTTCCACATTAGTTTTAAAATAATCAATGTGTAGGTCAGTTATATATAAAGACAACTACAATTACCAGTAAGGTATTGGTGCCTCCTCCAGTACAG
>NW_017027160.1:0-212 GCF_001483705.2 Eufriesea mexicana | reverse complement strand
AGGCTTTGACTGAAAAATTCAATTTATTGACATTTTCGACTATTCCAGTCAGTGTATTGGCACCATGCAGTCTATTTAACATTAAAATATCAAATTAGTTAAAATTTCTTGCTCCAGACTTATGCATTTTCTAATTACTGCGACGTATTTTTTAGAAAATTAATTTTTATGCTTACTTAACATAGTATTATAGTATTATGTATACATTATAA
>NW_017027159.1:0-212 GCF_001483705.2 Eufriesea mexicana | reverse complement strand
GGTTTGGTTAGGGTTTCTTTGACTTTTGTGCTTTACATTTCTGTTCGGTTAATATCTGCGCCCGGCTTTGCTCTACTAGAACCTACTTGTCTCTGGGGAGGCCAACAGTAGTGGACGTGGCCCGTTTCGTTGTGATAGGTAACGTTGGTTAGGTTAGGTTATGTCAATTTTGGTCAGGAACCCCTTGACTTTTATGCTGTACACCGCTGTTC
>NW_017027158.1:0-212 GCF_001483705.2 Eufriesea mexicana | reverse complement strand
TAGCATTCCAATATAATCTTTCCTCCTTGTTTATGCAACAAAATTACCTCACCACGATATCAGACGAGAATGTCAATAAAATTGAGTTTTCCCGCCAGATTCTATAGCATTGGAATGGCTAAATCATGCCAATAGAGTCTTTTCTCCTAATTTATGCAACAGAATTAGCTCACCACGATATTAGTCGAAAATGTCAATAAAATTGAATTTTC
>NW_017027157.1:0-212 GCF_001483705.2 Eufriesea mexicana | reverse complement strand
CTAACGTTCTCAATGCATTGATAGGTATAGCCATCTACTTACCATAGAATAAGTCTATTAAAATTTCATAACCTGTTATAACACGATGAATAGATCACCTAACGTTCACAATCCAATGGTAGGTATTGCCATCTACTTAACATAGAATGAGTCTATTCAAAGTCTATAACCTGCTATAATTTGATGAATAGATCATCGAACGTTCTCAATCC
>NW_017027156.1:0-212 GCF_001483705.2 Eufriesea mexicana | reverse complement strand
GAAGGTCATGCTGGAGGAGAGTAGATCGCAGAGGTCCATAATGCGGCTGTGCAGAGTACGAAACTCAAAGATATCGAAACCACAACCAAGCAACCCTAACCTAACTAAACGTGAACTCACACAATGTAACGCGCCGCGGCCACTAATTATGGAATTCCCAGAGTAACGCTGGGAACACTAGACCACAGTAGAGCGCAGAAATCCACCGAATA
>NW_017027155.1:0-212 GCF_001483705.2 Eufriesea mexicana | reverse complement strand
AATGGCAAGTACAGCCATCTACTTGCCAGAGAATATTTCTGTTCAAAATCTATAACCTGTTGTTGCTTGGTGAATAGATCGCATAACGCCTTAAATCCAATTGCAATTACAGCCATCTACTTGCCAGAGACTAGGTCTATTCAAAATCAATAGCCTGTTATAGCATTGTGAATAGATCGCCCAACGCCTTCAATCCAATGGCAAGTACAGCC
>NW_017027154.1:0-212 GCF_001483705.2 Eufriesea mexicana | reverse complement strand
TAAAATTGAATATTCCATCCAGATACTACAGAATTGCAATGGCCATAGCTGGACAATAGAATACTTCCTCCTTATTTATGCAGGAAGGATACCACACTACGATATTAGTCAAAATTGTTAATAAAATTGAATTTTCAAGCCAGATTCTTCTGCACTGCAATGGGTACAGCGTGCCGATAGAATCATTCCTCCTTATTCATGCATGGATGTCT
>NW_017027153.1:0-212 GCF_001483705.2 Eufriesea mexicana | reverse complement strand
CTGATGCCGTTGTTGATGGTGTTCGTAGAGCCAAGAAGAGCATATTAGAGCACATTGGAGTGCGGGAATCCACCGAAAAGCAGCGTATGGCACAAAAGCCTAAGCTATTCTGTACAAGCGAAACCAAACATAGCGTAACTCAGCGGAGCGTGCCGCGACCACTGCTGCAGGATTCCCCAGAGCCAAGGGGAATACAGTAGAACCGAGTGTAT
>NW_017027152.1:0-212 GCF_001483705.2 Eufriesea mexicana | reverse complement strand
GGATGGATTCGATTGGCGTGCTGCAGTCGTCGCTGTGCTATAGAATACGCCTGGATAAATCATTTTTATTGACATTTTCGACTCATAACGTGGTGAGCCACCTTGCTTGCATAAATAAGAAGGAATAATTCTTTTGGCGTGCTATATCAATTGCAGTGATACTGAATGTGGTTGGAAAATACAAATTTATTGACATTTTCGACTAATATCAT
>NW_017027151.1:0-212 GCF_001483705.2 Eufriesea mexicana | reverse complement strand
AATTGATCTTTCCAACCAGATTCTAGCGCAATGCAATGGCTATAGCAATCCAGAAGTATCTTTTCTCCTTACTTAGGCAAGGAAGCTAGCTCACCACAATATTAGAAGAAAATGACAGTAAAATTGAATTTTCCAGCAAGATTCTATATCATTGCAATGCCTATAGCATTCCAACAGAATCTTTCCTCCTGCCTTATGGAAGAAAGTTAGCT
>NW_017027150.1:0-212 GCF_001483705.2 Eufriesea mexicana | reverse complement strand
ACTAATATCGCGGTGAGCTATCTTCATGGTTATAAGTATGGAGGAAAGGTGCTTTTGGCGTGCTATAGGCGTTGCAATGCTATAGAATTTGGCCGGCATATATCATTTTATTGTCATTTTCGGCTAATATCGTGGTGAGCTATCTTCCATGCATAAATAAGGAGGAAAGATTCTATTGGCATGCTATAGGCATTGCAATGCTATAGAATCTG
>NW_017027149.1:0-212 GCF_001483705.2 Eufriesea mexicana | reverse complement strand
AATTTTATTGAAATTTTCCACTAATATCTTGGTGAGCTAGCTTTCTTGAATAAATCAGGAGGAAAGACTCTATTGGCGTGCTATACCCATTGCAATGCGATAGAATCTGGCTGGAAAATACAAACTCTTTGACATTTGCGACTTATATAGCGGTGAGCTACCTTTCCCGCAAAAATAATGAAGAAAGATCCTATTGGCGTGCTATAGCCATT
>NW_017027148.1:0-212 GCF_001483705.2 Eufriesea mexicana | reverse complement strand
GTATATCAGAAAGGTGAAAGCAGAGCAAATATAACCCATGCCAACAGGACATAACCAAACATAGCCCAACTTAATCAAAACGTGACATAGCAAAGCCTATAGTGCCGCGACGACCATTGCCGGCCTCCCCAAGGCCAAGCGGAACATATTAGATGAGAGTAGGACGCAGGAATCCACAGAAGCGCAGTGTGTAGCAGGAAAATAAAAGTTGT
>NW_017027147.1:0-212 GCF_001483705.2 Eufriesea mexicana | reverse complement strand
AATAAGTAGGAAGGATACAATTGTCGTGCTACAGCGGTCGCTATGCTATAGAATACGGCAGGATAATTCAACTTTATTGACATTTTCGACTAATATCGTGGTGACCAATCTTCCTTGCTCTGGAAAGGAGGAAAGATACTTTTGGCGTTCTATAGCCGTCGCAATGCTATAAAGTATGCATGGAAAATTCAATTTTATTGACATTTCCGGCT
>NW_017027146.1:0-212 GCF_001483705.2 Eufriesea mexicana | reverse complement strand
CGGGAAAACTCGATTTTATGGACATTTTCGACACATATCGTGGTGAGCTACCTTTCCCGCCTATACAATGAGAGAAGATGCTATTGGCTCGCTATAGCCATTGCACTGCTATAGAATCTTGTTGTAAAGTTCATTTTTGTTCACATTTAAACTGATATCTTGGTGAACTATGTTTCTTGCATAAATAAGTGTGAAATATGCTATTGGCTTGC
>NW_017027145.1:0-212 GCF_001483705.2 Eufriesea mexicana | reverse complement strand
CGTAGCACGACTCAACAAAATGTGCCGCAACCACTGCCGCGGGCGTCCACAAAGCCAAGCACAATACAGTAGGGCTCATTAGATCACAGGCATGCAATACATAGTAGCCTGCATTACGACAGCCAAAGCTATCCTAACCGGAATTAGCATAACCCCATCAAACCATACGTAACCTAACCCAAACTAACGTACCACGACCACCACTGCTCGCC
>NW_017027144.1:0-212 GCF_001483705.2 Eufriesea mexicana | reverse complement strand
CAGCACCTTGCGTTGATTTCTGCTACGATAGGTTAGCTTACGTTTGTTTGGGTTAGGTTTGCATATCTTTGACGTTTTGCTGTAAACTGTGATCCTATGGACTTCTGCGCGCTACTCTCCTCTAATCAGTTCTGCCTGACTCTGGGGATGCAAGCAACAGTGTCGGCGGCACGTTAGGCTGTGCTTCGTTGCGTTCGGTTAGTTTATGTTGG
>NW_017027143.1:0-212 GCF_001483705.2 Eufriesea mexicana | reverse complement strand
ATCAAGGGGATCGCTGCTTCGATTTTGCGACGCCGGTTATCATTGCTTCGTGCTTCTCACTCACGCCGCCTTATCGGTAACAGGAGCTCGCCTAATCTCATTTATTCTTACAATTGTAAGTTAACTTTGAGATAACATTTCTTTCGCAGACATCTTACGCCTATGTTAACGTATCACGTTACCGAATTTGGAGGTTGGTAATAATTTTGGGA
>NW_017027142.1:0-212 GCF_001483705.2 Eufriesea mexicana | reverse complement strand
AGAGCATATTAGAGCAGCGCATAATGCAAAAATCAACCGAAGAACGGTGTACAGCACAAAAGACAACGTGTCCTATCCTAACCTAGCCAAACACAACATAACCTGACGTAACAAGACCCAACCTAACGTGGCGAGACCACTATTTCTGGCCCCCACAAAGACAAGCAGAATATAGTAGAGCGCAGTCGAGCGCAGAAATCCAACAGACAACC
>NW_017027141.1:0-212 GCF_001483705.2 Eufriesea mexicana | reverse complement strand
TGTTGCGCTTGGTTATGTTACGCTTGGTTATGTTAGGAGAGGGTACCCTCGACTTTTACCCTACACATTGCTATTCGATGGTTGTCTGTGCTCCACATTGCTCTACCGTACTCTGCTCGACTCTGCGGTGGCCAGCAATATCGGTCGTAACACGGTAGGTTGATGATACGATTCGTTAGGCTAGGTTTGGCTAGGTTTTGCTATGGTGGCTT
>NW_017027140.1:0-212 GCF_001483705.2 Eufriesea mexicana | reverse complement strand
TCTCCACGATATTAGTCAAAAATGACAATATAATTGATATTTCCAGCCAGTTTCTACAGCATTCCAATGGCTATAGCACTCCAGAAGGATCATTCCTCCTTACTTAGGGAAGGAAGTTTGCTGACCACAATATTAGTGGAAAATGACAGCAAAATTGAATTTTCCAGGACGATTGTATAGCATTGCAATGGCTGTAGCACGCCAATAGTATC
>NW_017027139.1:0-212 GCF_001483705.2 Eufriesea mexicana | reverse complement strand
TATCCATCCATACATCCATCAATCGATAGAGCCACGCATCCATACATCCATCAATCCATACATGCTTCCATCCATACGTCCGTCCTTCCATACACCCATCCATCCTTACATCCATCGATTCATACAAAAATACAAACAATAAATCCATTCACCAATCCATCAATCCATCATTACACCCATACATACATCAATTCATACATCCATACATACAC
>NW_017027138.1:0-212 GCF_001483705.2 Eufriesea mexicana | reverse complement strand
AACCGTACCGGCAATTTTAAATGTCTTTTTGCGTAACTGTTGTATGAAATGATTATAATTGATCTACCGCGGAATTTAAATCGTGAGTGGACAGAGTAATCCAGCAGCTGTACTACTGTGGGAATGGCTGTGTTCGGTACTGTTATGTCGACTGCTAAAAGCAACGGATGTGCCTTTCGTTTTTCTAGAATTGCTGATAAATCTACATCATT
>NW_017027137.1:0-212 GCF_001483705.2 Eufriesea mexicana | reverse complement strand
TGCTATAGAATCTCATTGGAATATTCAATTTTATTGGCATTTTCGACTAATATCGCGGTGAGCGAATTTTGTAGCATAAATAAGGAGGAAAGTATCTATTGGCATGCCATTGCCATTGCAGTGATATATAATCTGACTAGAAAATTCAATTTGATTGACATTTTCGACTAATATCGTGGTGAGCTAATTTTGTTGCTTAAATATGGAGGAAG
>NW_017027136.1:0-212 GCF_001483705.2 Eufriesea mexicana | reverse complement strand
TCAAAGTCTATATCCTGCTATAGCTTGGCGAATAGAACGAATATCGCCTTCAATCCAATGGCATGTACAGCCATCTAGTTGCCACAGAATAGGTCTATTCAAAATCTAAAATCTGTTATAGCGTGGTGAATAGATCGCATGTCGCCTTCAATCCAATAGCAAGTACAGCCATCTACTTGCCTGAAAATTGGTCTATTCAAAATCTATTACCT
>NW_017027135.1:0-212 GCF_001483705.2 Eufriesea mexicana | reverse complement strand
CCTAGCTATAACAGATTATAGATTTTGAATAGACCTTTCCTCTTGCAAGTAGGTGGCTGTACTTGCCATTGGATTGAATGCGTTAGGCGGTCTGTTCGCCAACCGATAACATGTTATAGATTTTAAATAGACCTATTTTCTGCCCAGTGGATGTATGCACTTGCCATTGGATTGAAGGCGGTTGGCGATCTATTCACCAAGCTATAACAGAT
>NW_017027134.1:0-212 GCF_001483705.2 Eufriesea mexicana | reverse complement strand
TCCATACACACATCAACACACAGATCCATACATACACGCATACATTCATCCATACATACATCCTTACGTACATTCTTACATACATCCATACATACACCCATGCATACAACCGTACGTCCACACAACCATACATCCATAAATCCATCCACCCGTACACTCATCCACCCGTACATACATCCATGGATACATCCTTACATACATCCACACTCACA
>NW_017027133.1:0-212 GCF_001483705.2 Eufriesea mexicana | reverse complement strand
TTTGGTTGTGTTAGTCTGGGCTATGTCTGTATATCACTGACTTACGTGGTATAGACTGCATTTGGCGGATTTCTGCGCTCCACTGTGTTCCAGTATGTTCTGCTTGTCACTGGGGTGGACAGCAATAGCGGTCTTGACACGATATGTTGATTTACATTGCGTCCGATTACGATACGCTTCGATAGGTTAGTATATCTTAGACTTTTGTGCTG
>NW_017027132.1:0-212 GCF_001483705.2 Eufriesea mexicana | reverse complement strand
AGCTATAACAGATTATAGATTTTGAATAGACCTATTCTCTGGCAAGTAGATGGCTGCACTTGATATTGAATTGAAGGCGTTAAGTGATCTATTGCCCAAGCTATAAAAGGTTTTAGATTTTGAGTAGACCAATTCTCTGGCAAGTAGTTGGCTATACTTGCCATTGGTTGAAGACGTTAGGCGACCTATTCACCAAGCTATAACCGATTATA
>NW_017027131.1:0-212 GCF_001483705.2 Eufriesea mexicana | reverse complement strand
TAAAGCGCAGAAATCCGCCGCATGGAAGTGTAAGGCACAAAAGTGATGTCTATTCTCACATAAGCAGACCTAACCCAAAATAACCAAACGAGATAACACAAGCTAAAACGCCTGGTCCACCGTTGCTGGCCTCCACGTCGCCAAGCAGGACATATTAGAGCAGAGTAGCGCGCAGATGTCCAACGTATGACAATGTATAGCACAGAAGTCAA
>NW_017027130.1:0-212 GCF_001483705.2 Eufriesea mexicana | reverse complement strand
CTCTGGCAAGTAGATGGCTGTAATTGCCATTGGTTGAAGGCGTTATGCGTCCTATTCAGGAAGATATAACGGATTATATATTTTGAATAGAACTATTCTCTGGCAAGCAGATGACTGTACATGCCATTGGATTGAAGGGGTTGGGCGATGTATTCACCAAGCTATAACAGGTTTTAGATTTTGAATAGAAATATTCTCTGGCAAGTAGATGG
>NW_017027129.1:0-212 GCF_001483705.2 Eufriesea mexicana | reverse complement strand
CCCTTTCAGATTCTATAGCTTTGCAATGACTAGAGCACGCCAACAGAATGTTTCCTCCTTATTAATGCACGAAAGTTTGCTCACCACGATATTAGTCGAAAATGTCTATAAAATTGTATCTTTCAGCCACAATCTGTATCATTGCAATGGCTGTAGTACTCAGAAAGCATCTTTCCTCCTTACTTACGCAAGGAAGTTAGCTCACCACGATA
>NW_017027128.1:0-212 GCF_001483705.2 Eufriesea mexicana | reverse complement strand
GGCTATTCAAGATCTATAATCTGTTATAGCATGGAGAAAACATCGCCTAACGCCTTCAGTCCATTGGCAAGTACAGACACCTACTTGCCAGAAAATAGGCCTATTCAAAATATATAATCGGTTATACCTTGGTGAATATGTCGCCTATTGCCTTCAACCAATGGCAAGAACAGGCATCTACTTGCCAGAGAATTGGTCTATTCAAAATCTAT
>NW_017027127.1:0-212 GCF_001483705.2 Eufriesea mexicana | reverse complement strand
ATTCTACAGGACTACAATGGCTATAGCACACCAATTGAATCCTTCCTCCTCATTTACTCCCGATAGGAAGCTCACCACGATATTAGCCGAAAATGTCAATATAATTGAATTTTCCAGGACTACTCTATAGCTTTGCAATGCCTATGGCTCACCAATTGAATCTTTCCTCCTTATTAGTGCAAGAAAGTTAGCTCACCACGATATTAGCAGAT
>NW_017027126.1:0-212 GCF_001483705.2 Eufriesea mexicana | reverse complement strand
TTAAACAACGTTTAAAAAATATTCCCATATTTACGAACCTTGCATTTAATTCGCAATTAATTCGCTGTATTAATGAAAAGCCACGAAAAATCTCATTTTCATCCCCTTTAATAGTTCTGATGTTAATTTCTCGGATTTAATGGGAAAACATTATTAAGATAGGAAAATTTCCTTCTTTACTTAAGGAAGAAAATTTTTTTTATTTATATGCG
>NW_017027125.1:0-212 GCF_001483705.2 Eufriesea mexicana | reverse complement strand
CTGTCCCGTCCAAACATAGCCTAACCCACCCAAACCGAACGTATCCTGACCCAACGTAACGTGCCGCGACAACTATTGCTAGCTTTCCCACAGCCAAGCTGAAGATATTAAAGCACTGTGGGGAACATGAATCCACCTAATAGCAGACCATGGCACTAATGTCAAAGCTATCTTCTCCTAACGTAATCGACCGTAATATAGCCAAATGTAAC
>NW_017027124.1:0-212 GCF_001483705.2 Eufriesea mexicana | reverse complement strand
TAGAGCAATGTAGAGCGCAGAAATCCTCCGAATAGCAGTGTACAGAACAAAAGTCGGAAGGCTACGTACCTAACCTGACATAAACTGACATAACCGAGCCAAGCGTAGCTCAACATGTCGTACCGCGAGCATTGCTGCTATCATTCCCACAGCCAAGCAGAACATATCAGAGCACAGTAAAGCGCGGGCTTTCTCCCGTGGCAGTGTATAGC
>NW_017027123.1:0-212 GCF_001483705.2 Eufriesea mexicana | reverse complement strand
TAAGGGCATGGGCGCCCCCCGTGACCGAGCGTATGGACCCCGAGCTCCTGCGGCGGGTAATCGGTACACTCTCACCTGTGGTGGCGGCGGATCGGGTGCATCTCGCTGCAGTGCGGTCGGAACTGGTCGGGTGTTCCGACGAGATGGGAGTCTCGCGCGAGGAGTTGTGCCGTGCGGTCGTCAGGATGATGGCCAGGAGCACCGCCCCCGGA
>NW_017027122.1:0-212 GCF_001483705.2 Eufriesea mexicana | reverse complement strand
AAATATAAATATTTGTCGTGACATTCGAATTTCTAATTAACACCCGATTAAAAATATATTTGACTTTTATTAGATAAATGGAGTGTGGGGAAAAAAGTTTTTTGTTGAGGAGTAAGATGAGTCTTTATATTTTGCAAATGTAAAACGGAGACCTTCCTTGAGAATATGGAAAAACGCTTAGAGCGAAGTAAACAATGAATATATTATCTGAT
>NW_017027121.1:0-212 GCF_001483705.2 Eufriesea mexicana | reverse complement strand
TAATCATCAAAGAATCAAGGATTAGTAGTTGAGAGTCGCTATACCTTTGAGCCTATGATGAGATTATCGTCATCACATGGATGGAACACATCCCAGAATTTTTAAATATTGCCTACAAGTTGGGTGACTATAAGCCTAACCAATCCCTTAGATATTTTTAGGAAGCACCAAAGGGTGCAGGATTAAAATCACCGAAGAATCAAGGCCCAACA
>NW_017027120.1:0-212 GCF_001483705.2 Eufriesea mexicana | reverse complement strand
GAATGTTGTAGTGAACAGACGGGCGCAGGAAACCGCCGAAAAACGGTGTATGTCACGAAAGTCAAAGCTGTCCTAACCTAACATAGCGTAACTTTAACTAACCAAGTGTAACCGAAAATAACCTTAACTTGCCGAGACCAAAATTTCTGGCTGCCCTAGAGACAAGTAGAGAATATCAGAGCACAGTAGGGAGCAGAAACATTTCGAATAGC
>NW_017027119.1:0-212 GCF_001483705.2 Eufriesea mexicana | reverse complement strand
GAGTGTAGTAGAGCAATGTAGAGTGCAGAAATCCTCCGAATAGCAGTGCATGTCACAAGAGTGTAAGGTACCGTAGCTTAACTCGACCCAACGTCACACGAAAAAACGTTGCATAGCTGATTACATCGTGCCGCGACCTCAACTCCTGGCCTCCGTAGGCCCAAGCACAATGTCGTGGAGCACAGTGGATCACAGAAATCCATCTGATAACA
>NW_017027118.1:0-212 GCF_001483705.2 Eufriesea mexicana | reverse complement strand
ATGGATGTATGGATGGATGGAGGTGCGGGTGGATGGACTTGTGGATGTATGGAAGCATGAATGTATGGACGTATGAATAGATGGATGTGTGGATGGGTGGATGTATGGATATATGGATGTATGTATGTATGCATGTATGGATGTATATATATATATGAATGTATGGATGTAAGAATGTTTGGATGTATGCATGTATGGATGTATGGATGTAT
>NW_017027117.1:0-212 GCF_001483705.2 Eufriesea mexicana | reverse complement strand
AAATAGTGGTCTAGGCACGTTAGGTTGGACATGGTTGCGTTTGGTTATGTTATGTTTGGTTAGGTTAGATAGGATAACTTTGATTTTTATGCTATACGCTGGTGTTCGGTGGACATCTGCGGTCTACATTGCTCTACCCTTATCTACTCAACTCTGAGGCGACCAGCAATAGTGGTGTTGGCACAATAGGTTGAGTTAGATTACGTTTGGTT
>NW_017027116.1:0-212 GCF_001483705.2 Eufriesea mexicana | reverse complement strand
ATTCCATAAATTTTATCAGTAATATGAAATAATAATTGGAAAAAATGTTATTCCGTCAAATAACTGCTTCGATAGAATCAAGAATAACTCGCACGACGTAGAATTGACTCTATTATGAATTTGAATAACGGTAAACTGTAAATTAACCGTTCATAAAGATATAAAGATGACCATATGCACAGAACGAGCATAAATAATTATTCTTCCTCAAA
>NW_017027115.1:0-212 GCF_001483705.2 Eufriesea mexicana | reverse complement strand
AACACAACATAGCCAAACATAGCCTAACACGACCTAACGTGCCGAGACCGCTATTGCTGCCCCACAGATTCAAGTAGGACAAACCAGAGCACAGTAGAGCGCAGAAATTCAGCGAGGAGCAGCGTACAGCGCAAAAGTTAGAGCTATCGTGACCAAACATAGCTTAACACAACCTAGCCGAAAGTAACCTGACTCAACATAACGTGCCGAGA
>NW_017027114.1:0-212 GCF_001483705.2 Eufriesea mexicana | reverse complement strand
AGTATGCTCTGCTCTCTTCTGGCGATGCCAGCAATAGTATCCTCGGCGTGATACGTTCAGCTAGGTTACGTTCGGTTAAGTTCGGTTTGGAGATGTTACGCTTGGATATCTCTGACTTTTTTGATACAGGCTGAAATGGGGTGGATTAAAGAGCTTGACGTCGCTTTAGTTTATTCTGCTTGGCTATGGGGAGGCAAGCAATGTCTGTCACG
>NW_017027113.1:0-212 GCF_001483705.2 Eufriesea mexicana | reverse complement strand
CGATATTATCCGAAAATGTAAATAAAATTGAATGTTCCAGACAGGTTCTATAGCATTACAATGTCAATAACACGTCAATAGTATCTTTCCACCTTATTTATGCAAGATAGTTAGCTCGCCACAATATTAGTCGAAAATGTCAAGAAAATTATTCTTTCCAGCCTGATTCTATATCACTGCAATGACTATAGCAAGCCAATAGAATCTTTCCT
>NW_017027112.1:0-212 GCF_001483705.2 Eufriesea mexicana | reverse complement strand
ATACCACTATTGCTTCCCTACCCAGAGACGGGGCGATCATATTAGAGCGCACTAGATTGCAGGGGTCCGCCGAATGGCGGTGCATAGCACAATGGTCAAAGCTATCTTCTCCTAAGCTAGCCGATGGGAACCTAAACGAACGTAGCAATCCCCAACCTAACGTGCCGAGACCACTACTACTGGCCTCTCCATCGCCAAGCTGAACATATTAG
>NW_017027111.1:0-212 GCF_001483705.2 Eufriesea mexicana | reverse complement strand
CTGTGGTACCTCGACCAGTATTGCTGGCCTCACGAGAGGCAAGTAGAGTATAGCAGAGCACAGCAGAGCGCAGAAAGCCGCCAGAGAGCAATTCATAGCATAAGAGTCAAAGATAACCTTACCTAACCAGACACAACACAACCTAACCCAGCGTAGAATGACTAAACCTAACGTGCCGCGAACGCTATTGCTGGATTCCCTAGGGACAAGGG
>NW_017027110.1:0-212 GCF_001483705.2 Eufriesea mexicana | reverse complement strand
GTTATTAGTAGACAGTTTTAATTGTGTTTCAGTTGTGAGCCATTAGTTGTAACAGGCTGAGTTGCCATTGTGTCGTTGAGTCGATATAGATTCGTGTGTTTAACACGTTCGTCGCCCAACGCGATTTGGTCGAGTTTCTAGCGGGGCTCAAATCCTACTGTCTGAGCGCTAGAACGTTATCGAACTGATGATTTGGATGCGTCTGATACAGA
>NW_017027109.1:0-212 GCF_001483705.2 Eufriesea mexicana | reverse complement strand
CTAACCGAACGTAGAATAACTGAAATGATGTGCCGAGACCACAATTGTTGGCAGCCCAGAACCACGCGGATCATATAACAGTTCAGCGGATAGTAGAGATCGATCTCACTGCAGTGTATAGCGCAAAAGTCAGAGTCATGCTGACCAAGCCAAGCCCAACGTAATCTAACAAAGCAAAACAGAACATAACCCAAACAAACGTGCCGCGACCA
>NW_017027108.1:0-212 GCF_001483705.2 Eufriesea mexicana | reverse complement strand
AGAACGTATTGGAGCACAGTAGAGCGGAGAAATCCACCGAACAGCAGTACGCAGCACAAAAGTCAAAGGTACCCTATCCTAACCTAACCACTCATAACACTGCCAAAGGTAAGCGGGCTCAACTGAACGTGCCATCGCCACTACTGCTGGGATCCGCAGAGCCACGCAGACTCTATTACAGGGGAGTGGGGCGCTGAAATTCATAGAATCTC
>NW_017027107.1:0-212 GCF_001483705.2 Eufriesea mexicana | reverse complement strand
TTTGTCATTGCGAAGGGAAGGGTCTTTATGAATTTATTCGAGGATAATTGTCGGATCATAGATATACGTGTTTTTATTGCAGCGAAGAACGGATATTTCTAAGGATTTGTTTAAGAATTTACGTTGGAGCAGATTAAATTATCTAGATTATTATAAAATTGTATATATTATTACCGATTACTTTCTGGAATAATTGTTATTGGTTATTGGAG
>NW_017027106.1:0-212 GCF_001483705.2 Eufriesea mexicana | reverse complement strand
TCGTTCGGTTCTGGTCCTGGGGGAATTCAGCGCCCACTCCGTGGCGTGGGCTTCCCCACGATTGGACGCTTGGGGCGAGGCCCAGCAACATTGGGCCACGGGGTTGGATCCCCGGTTGCTCAACCGAGGTTCCGTAAGTACGTGCGTCTGGTGGAACGGCACGTCCATCGCATCGCCGGCAGCTTTACGGCGGGTCACCGGCTGGCGGGTGG
>NW_017027105.1:0-212 GCF_001483705.2 Eufriesea mexicana | reverse complement strand
TTTTAGATTTTGAATAGACCTATTCTCTGGCATGAAGGTGGCTGTACTTGCCACTGGATTCAATGCGTTAGGCTATCTACTCCCCAAGCTATAACAGGTTATAGATATTGAATGTTCCTATTCTCTGGCAAGTAGATGGCTGCACTTGTCATTGGAATGAAGGCGTTAGGCGATCTATTCACCATGCTATAACAGATTATAGATTTTGAATA
>NW_017027104.1:0-212 GCF_001483705.2 Eufriesea mexicana | reverse complement strand
ACGTTTGGATGTATTACGCTTGATTATGTGAGGCCAGGGTAGCTTTGACTTTTCTGCTCTTCGGTGGTATTCGGTGGAATTCGGCGCCCTACTGTGACCTAGTTTTCACTGCTTTGCTCTGCGAAATCCAGAAATAATTGCCGCGGCGCTTTAGGATGGGATAGGTTACGTTTGGTTAGGTTAGGTTTGTTTGGGTTAGGTTGAGATACCTT
>NW_017027103.1:0-212 GCF_001483705.2 Eufriesea mexicana | reverse complement strand
CCACATTAGTCGAAAATGTCAATAAAATTGAATTTTCCGGCCAGATTCAACAGCGTTGCAATGACAACAGCGCGCCAAAAGTAACTTTCCACCTTACTTATGCAAGGAAGTTGGCTCACCACTATATTAATCGAAAATGTCAGTAAAACTGACCTTTCCAGCCCGATTCTGCGGCATTGCAATGGCTATAGCTTGCCAATATAATCATTCCT
>NW_017027102.1:0-212 GCF_001483705.2 Eufriesea mexicana | reverse complement strand
GGATACTGCGGAGCGAAGCAGAAATTATTAGAACGCAGGAGAGCGCCGAAATCGGAGGGTAGCAGTGTGTAGGACAGAATTCTAAAGTGTCGCATCCTAACCCCACCAAACGTAACTTAACCAAATGCAGCAAACACAAACTTTTGGACTGAGAATACTATTTCTGGTCTCCCCAGATCCAAGCAGAGTACACTAGAGCACAGCAGAGCGCA
>NW_017027101.1:0-212 GCF_001483705.2 Eufriesea mexicana | reverse complement strand
AGCTTGGTGAATAGATCGCCTAACGCCTTCAATCCAATGGCTAGTACAGCCGTCTACATGCCAGGGAATAGGTCTATTCAAAATCTATAGCCTGTTATAGCTTGGTGAGTAGATAGCCTACCGCCTTCAATACAATGGCAAGTACAGAAATCAACTTGCCAGAAAATAGGTCTATTCAAAATCTATATTCTGTTGTAGCTTGGTAAATAGAT
>NW_017027100.1:0-212 GCF_001483705.2 Eufriesea mexicana | reverse complement strand
GACATTAACAATTGGCGAAACAGTACAGGGTACAGGCTTCTTCACATTACTGTAGTCGTTAGATAAACTGGACCGCTGATGCTGTAAATGCCGATGCATGTCCAGAGTAATCAATGTACATACAGCCGTGGCTGGAGATATTTGCAGTAGACAGTGCAGTTGCTACTACATGCATCTACAGGATTAACATTTTCAATGATTATGTAGTTTCT
>NW_017027099.1:0-212 GCF_001483705.2 Eufriesea mexicana | reverse complement strand
GAATCTGGCTGGAAAATTCAATCTTATTGACATTTTCGACTTATATCGTGGTGAGCTGGCTTTCTTGCATAAATAATGAGGAATGACACTATTGGCATGCTATAGCGATTGCAATGCTGTAGAATCTGGCTGCAAAATTCAATTTTACATACATTTTCGACTAATATCGTGGTGAGCTAACTCTCTTACATAAATAAGAAGGATAGATGCTG
>NW_017027098.1:0-212 GCF_001483705.2 Eufriesea mexicana | reverse complement strand
AAACTCTGCCGAATCGGTTCGCAGATCGTCGCAGTTTGGCGGCTGAAAAAATGCAGTTCCCGTCGTGCGATTTTTTAGATTTACAGATACATGACGTAATCTTCAGTTATGCTATAACACTAATTAACCCTTTCTTGACGGGTGCTCTATATATACGGCAGTTATTTATTAGTTTACAGCGGCTGATGCCATGAACATACGGCATGTCATAA
>NW_017027097.1:0-212 GCF_001483705.2 Eufriesea mexicana | reverse complement strand
TATCAGTACACAGCGCAAAGGCCATGGCTACCACTTCCTAACCTAACCAAGCGTAACACAGCCGAACGTAACCAAACTCAACTAAACGAGCCGAGACCACTATTGCTGACCACCTCAGAGCAAAGCAGAATATACAATAGCAGAGGAGAGCACATGAATCTGCAGCACTCATGCGCAAGGCACAAAAGTCAAAGTCATCCTAACCAAACATA
>NW_017027096.1:0-212 GCF_001483705.2 Eufriesea mexicana | reverse complement strand
TAAGGAGGAAAGATTCAATTGGCGTGCTATAGCCGTCGCACTGCTATAGAATCTGGCTGGAAAGTTCAATTGTGTTGACATTTTCGATTAATAACGTGGTGATCTAACTTCCTTGCGTAAGTAAGGAGGAAGGATGCTTTTTGAGTGCGATAGCCATTGCAGTGATATAGTTTGTGACTGGAAAATTCAATTTTATTGACATTTTCGACTAT
>NW_017027095.1:0-212 GCF_001483705.2 Eufriesea mexicana | reverse complement strand
CTAATCTAGAATCCCATATGGAGTTTTATTAATTTTACCAATTAAATAAAAGAAATAAAAGAAAAAGGAAGCCAAATAAATAAATTTAAAATCACGAATGACCACTCCCTTTTAAAAATCTTTCTTTTTGAAAACCTTCTGGCTACAAAAGTACTCTAAAACTCCTAATCTAGAATCCCATCTGCAGATTTACTAATTTCACCAATTAACAA
>NW_017027094.1:0-212 GCF_001483705.2 Eufriesea mexicana | reverse complement strand
GACCAAAGACAAACCGATTATGGATTGAGATCTTAACAATGGACAAAGCGGCTTCGTCTACAGTTATCACCACTGCACACAAGCCGTTCGAATACGCTTTTCACAAATAATTCATATATATCTGCAGTTCTAGAATAATCAACGTATATAACGGCTATGGCTTCAGTTATTTGTAATTGACAGCGCGGTACTTAACACATCCATCAGCTGAT
>NW_017027093.1:0-212 GCF_001483705.2 Eufriesea mexicana | reverse complement strand
GGAAAATTCAATTTTATTGACATTTTCGACTAATATGGTGTTGAGTTATCTTTCTTGCTTAAAAAAGGAGGAAAGATTATATTGGCAAGCTATAACCATTGCAATGCTGTTGAATCTTGTGGAAAATTCAATTTTATTGACATTTTCGGCTAATAGCTTGGTGAGCCAACATCTTTGCATAAATAGGGAGGAAAGATCCTTTTGTCCTGCAA
>NW_017027092.1:0-212 GCF_001483705.2 Eufriesea mexicana | reverse complement strand
CATAAATCCATATATCCATAAATCCGTACATCCATCCTTACACCCACCGAACCATACATCCATACATACATCCATCCAACCATACGTCGCTCCAACCATACATCCACATATTCATACACTCACCCACACATACATTCATACACTCATCCACCCATACATTCATACACCCATCCACCACTACACTCAGGCACCCATCCATCCATCCATCCATA
>NW_017027091.1:0-212 GCF_001483705.2 Eufriesea mexicana | reverse complement strand
GTTCAATTAAGTTATGTTATGTCAGGTTAGGTGAGGGTATCTTCGAATTTTGTGCCATTCACTGCAGTGCGGATGGTTTCTGCGCTCTACTGTGCCCTAGTGCATTCTGCTTGTCTCCGCGCAGGCCAGCAATATTTGTCTCGTCGTGCTAGGTTGACTTAGGCTAAGTTTGGATGTGTTACGTTTGGCTAGGTTAGCATTGGCTACTATGA
>NW_017027090.1:0-212 GCF_001483705.2 Eufriesea mexicana | reverse complement strand
AGGTTAGGTCACCACGATATTAGTCGAAAATGACAATAAAATTGGATTTTCCATCCAGAAGCTGTAGAACTGCAATGGCTATAGCTGGCCAAAATAATCTTTCCTCCGAATTTATGCAAGAAAGATACCTCACCACGATATTAGTCGTTAATGTCAATAAAGCTGCATTTTACAGCCAGATTCTGTAGCATTGCATTGGCTATAGCTCGCCA
>NW_017027089.1:0-212 GCF_001483705.2 Eufriesea mexicana | reverse complement strand
CTATAGCCACTGCAATGCCATAGAATCTGACTGGAAGATCCATTTTTATTGACATTTTCGACTTGTATCGTTGTGAGCTAATTTTGTTGCATAAAAAAGGAGGATAGATTCTATTGGCATGCTATAGCCGTTGTAATGCTATAGAATCCGGGTGGAAAATTCAATTTTATTGACATTTTCGACTGATATCGTGGTGAGGTAATTTCGTTGCA
>NW_017027088.1:0-212 GCF_001483705.2 Eufriesea mexicana | reverse complement strand
TCAAAGCTATCCTAACCGAAATTAATCTATCCTAACCTAACCAAACGCAGCTTGACAAAAACTTTCGAGCCGCGGTCGCTATGGCTCGCCTCCACATGATCGAGCAGAGTATAATAGAGCAATGTAGGGCGCAGAAATCCACCAAGCAGCAGTGTATGTTGCAAAAGACAAGAGTAACCTGACCTAACCTGGCCTAGCCTGACCTATCCAAA
>NW_017027087.1:0-212 GCF_001483705.2 Eufriesea mexicana | reverse complement strand
AAAGCTATCCCCTCATAACCTAACCAAACTTAACTTGATAGGACGTATGATATCTTAACCTTATGTGCCGCCAGCTCTATTGCTGGCCACACCGGAAACAAGCAGGACATTCTAGGGAGCATTAGAGTACATAAATCCACCGAATAGCGGTGTACCGCACAAAAGACAGAGGTATCCTGACAAAATTTAGCCTGACCCAGCCTAACCGAACG
>NW_017027086.1:0-212 GCF_001483705.2 Eufriesea mexicana | reverse complement strand
CAATTGTGCAATCGAGAAATTCAGGTGTTTCAATGTTCACCGCGAAAATAAATGTTGAGTGAGCATGTATAGACATCAACTATATTATAAATAATAATAACAATATGATTCTTTAAGTATCGCACACTTGCAAAGTTTGCAAAGTTTGTTACGCGAATAAATTACGCTTCCTAACCTCACTTTTATAACCGTTAACCCTATGCACTCCAGTG
>NW_017027085.1:0-212 GCF_001483705.2 Eufriesea mexicana | reverse complement strand
GCGACAGTCAAAGCTATCCAGACATAATCCAAACTAACTTAACCAAAGCGAACGTAACGTAGCACAACCTATCGTGCCGAGACGAGTATTGCTGGCCTCCCCAGAGCCAATCAGAGCATATTAGAGCATAGTAGAGAGAATAAATCCTTCGAATTGTAGTGATCACCAGAAAAGTCAAAGCTTTTCTATCCTAACCCAACCATATCTAACAG
>NW_017027084.1:0-212 GCF_001483705.2 Eufriesea mexicana | reverse complement strand
TTTGTTGCATAAATAAGGAGGAAAGATACTATTGGCATGATATATCCATTGCAATGCTATAGACACTGACTGAAAAATCCAATTTTACTTACATTTTCGACTAATATCGTGGTGAGCTAGCCTTGTTGCATAAATAAGGTGGAACGTTCCTATTGGCATGCTATAGCCATTGTAATGCTATAGAATCACAATGGAAAATCAATTTTATTTAC
>NW_017027083.1:0-212 GCF_001483705.2 Eufriesea mexicana | reverse complement strand
TGCGCTTATAGTCCACACGGATTGCTTTCGCTAAGGGTTAAAGTCAAAATTCTCTCTTTTCATACATAGCCTTTCTTTCTCATAGATATCCCGTCAAAATGATTCTTTCACGCTATCGTTTGTTCTTCCGCCCGCATTCTAGATATCGTCATGAACGCCCGAATCGAAACCGATGCCGCTGTTTATCATTCCTCGATTCTCGGAAAGCGGCC
>NW_017027082.1:0-212 GCF_001483705.2 Eufriesea mexicana | reverse complement strand
CAGCTGCTATCCTGCGCGGAGACAAGAAGATGCTAGTACAGCAATTTAGAGCGCAGATATCGACAGGATAGCAGTTTTTAGCACAGATATCAGAGCCATCTTTACCTAACTAGACCTAACCTAGCCTAACCAAGCGTAACATAACTCAGCCAAACCTGTTACGACTGCAATTGCTGGCATGTCCGGAGACAAGCAGATGCCAATAGAGCAAT
>NW_017027081.1:0-212 GCF_001483705.2 Eufriesea mexicana | reverse complement strand
ATTTCTTCTTGGATCGAGGGAGGCCAGCAATCGTGGTCACGCACGTTAGCTTAAGATGCGTTTAGTTTGGCTGTGCTACGCTTGGTTAGGTTAAGACAGGATAGCTTCGGGTTTTGTGCTATACATCGGTATTCGGTGGAACTATGCACTCTACTGTGCTCTAACATGTTCTGATTCTCTCCGGGGAGGAAAGAAATGGAGGCCGCGTCACG
>NW_017027080.1:0-212 GCF_001483705.2 Eufriesea mexicana | reverse complement strand
GAGAGTGCGTGTGACAGGCTACTGCGTAG
This sequence comes from Eufriesea mexicana, assembly GCF_001483705.2. Taxonomy (NCBI): domain Eukaryota; kingdom Metazoa; phylum Arthropoda; class Insecta; order Hymenoptera; family Apidae; genus Eufriesea; species Eufriesea mexicana. The sequence continues at coordinate 183 of NW_017027080.1, read as the reverse complement.
TTTCCGGTCGGGGCTTACCTTTGCTAAACGGGGAATGTTCAGAATAATTTGTTCGCCTAATTCGATACACTAGAATCTCCTCTACTAGAATCAATGGTTTTTTTGACCTTGTGAATGCGCGTTTTCGGAAAATAGTGCCGGAAGTGAGAGTGTGTGTGACAGGCTACTACGTAGTTTCACGTC
>NW_017027079.1:0-212 GCF_001483705.2 Eufriesea mexicana | reverse complement strand
GTGTCCTTGTTTTCTAGCATCTTGATTCATTTATGTTTCTAGCCACAACGCAAATTATCACACACGATAATCAAGACAATTGTACAGTTCCAAACACTAATGCACGTGATATACAAAATCTTCACGTAACGTTAGACAGTTTCAAACATCACTATGGACGTGGGACACAAAAACTTCACGTAATGTAGGAATTCCAAAAGGGAAAAGAAAAA
>NW_017027078.1:0-212 GCF_001483705.2 Eufriesea mexicana | reverse complement strand
AGCCATCTACTTGCCAGAGAATAGGTCTATTCAAAGTCTATAACGTGTTATTGCTTGGTGAAACGTTCGCCTAACGCCTTCAATACAATGGCAAGTCAGCCATCTACTTGCCAGAGAATAGGCCTATTCAAAATATATAATCGGTTATGGCTTGGTGAATAGGTCGCCTAACGTCTTCAACCAATGGCAAGTACAGCCAACTACTTGCCAGA
>NW_017027077.1:0-212 GCF_001483705.2 Eufriesea mexicana | reverse complement strand
TACATCCGTACGTCCATCCATCCATACCTCAACCCATCTATACATCCATCCATCCAAACAACATTGCATCCAATCATACATCCATCAATACATCCATCTGTCCACAATTCGTCCATCCATACATCCACCCACCCATACATACTTCCATACATCCATCCATCCTTCGATATACCCATCCATCCATACATCTGCCCATCCAAAGATCCACTCAT
>NW_017027076.1:0-212 GCF_001483705.2 Eufriesea mexicana | reverse complement strand
TCCCCAGAGCCAAGGAGAAGGTATGAGAACAAAGTAGGATGCAGAAATCCGTGGATAGCAGTGTAAAGCACAAAAGTCGGAACTATCATACCCTAACCTCACCAAACATAACATAGCCGAACGTAACATAGCTGAACATAACTTTCCGTGGCCACAACAGCTGGCCAGCCCAGAGCAAAGCAGAAAATGCTAGAGCACATCAGACGACAGAA
>NW_017027075.1:0-212 GCF_001483705.2 Eufriesea mexicana | reverse complement strand
TAAGGAGGAAAGATACTGTTGGCGTGCTATAGCCATTGCAATGTTGTAGAATCTGCCTAGAAAGTTCAAGTTTATTGACATTTTCGACTAATATCGTTGTGAGCCAACTTTCTTGCATATATAAGGAGGAAAGAAGTTATTGGCGTGCTTTGGGTATTGCAAAGCTATAGAATCTTCTTGGAAAACTCAATTTTATTTACATTTTCGACTAA
>NW_017027074.1:0-212 GCF_001483705.2 Eufriesea mexicana | reverse complement strand
AGCGGATTCCAGCAGTAGCGGTCTCGGCACGTTAGGTTATGTTAGTATACCTTTGATTATATCATGCTTGGATATGTTAGGATGGGATAGCTTTGACTTTTGCGCTATACACTGCTGTTCCATGGATTTCTGCGCTCCACCCCATCTGTTATGTTCTGCTTGGCCCTGGGAAGACCAGTGACAGTGGTCGCGCCACGTTAGGTTGTGTTATG
>NW_017027073.1:0-212 GCF_001483705.2 Eufriesea mexicana | reverse complement strand
GGCTCTGTGGAGACGAGTGATAGTGTTCGGGGCACGTTACTTTGAGTCAGATTATGTTCGGTTTGGTTATGTTGGACTAAGCATTGGTTACGTTAGGTTTGACTTTCGTGGCATACACTGCTATTAGGTGGACTTCTATGATCTAATGTGCCGTGCCCTATTCTGTTTGGCTCTGAGGGTGCCTGCAGCAGTGATCGCGGCTCGTTACGTCC
>NW_017027072.1:0-212 GCF_001483705.2 Eufriesea mexicana | reverse complement strand
AACACCCTAACCTAATCTGACGCAACCCAAACTAATCAAACGTAACCAAACCAAGCCTAACATTCCTAGCCCACAACTGCCGTCCTCCCAACGGCCAAGCATAGTACATTAGTAGAGGACATAGCTCAGTTGTCCATAGAATGGCAGTTTGTAGCACGAAAGTCAAAGATATCCTAACCAAGCATAACCAAACGTAACATAGGTGGACGTAT
>NW_017027071.1:0-212 GCF_001483705.2 Eufriesea mexicana | reverse complement strand
CTATGTTACGCCAGGTCGGGTGTGTTTTGGATATATTTGACGTTTTCGTTATAGACTGCACTGCGGCGGATCCCTGCGCACTATTGTGCTGTAGAACATTCTACATATCTTTGTGAAGGCCAACACTACATGTCTCGTCATATTTGATAGAGCAATGTTACGTTCGCATACGTCACGTTTGGCTAGACTAGGAGAGGCTACTTCGACTTTTG
>NW_017027070.1:0-212 GCF_001483705.2 Eufriesea mexicana | reverse complement strand
TTTTATTGACATTTCCGAATAATATTGTGGTGAGCTATCTTTCTCGCATTAATAAGGAGGAAATATGCTATTGGTGTGCTATAGCCACTGCGTTGATATAGAATGTGATTGGAAAATCCAAATTTATTCACATTTTCGACTAACATCGAGGTGAGATACCTTTCTTGCATATATAAGGAGGACAGATGCAATTCACGTGCTATAGCCGTCGC
>NW_017027069.1:0-212 GCF_001483705.2 Eufriesea mexicana | reverse complement strand
GCTCAATACGATATTAGTCGAAAATGTCAATATAATTGAATTTTCCAACCACACTCTATATCAGGGCAAGGTCTACAGCACGTCAATAGAATCTACCCGGCTCATTTAGGCAAGAAAGGCAGCTCACAACGATAGTAGTCGAAGCTGTAAATAATATTGTACTTTCCAACAAGATTCTGTAGCATTGCAAAGCCTATAGCACGCCAATACAA
>NW_017027068.1:0-212 GCF_001483705.2 Eufriesea mexicana | reverse complement strand
TATTAATTTTGTCAAAAGTAGCTGTATTTTCCAATAATTCCGAAAATGGGAAATCTCGAAGAAGACATTTTGTCAGCCGTCGTAGTTCCAGTGTTAATACCTGTTAATTCGTAGAATAAGCTCGATGAAATGATCTTAATCATCCGACTAACGTGGCAAGTAATTACGGTAATCCATCCTGACGACGAGATTGTAAAATGATCGAACAAGTG
>NW_017027067.1:0-212 GCF_001483705.2 Eufriesea mexicana | reverse complement strand
TATCCTTTCTCATTATTTATGCGGGACAGCTAGCTCACCACGATATAAGTCGAAAATGTCCATAAAATCAAGCTATCCTGTCAGACTCTGTAGCATCGCAATGACTATATCGCGCCAGTGGAATCTTTCCTCCTTACATATCGTAGAAAATGGGTCACCAGAATATTAGTCGAAAACGTCAATAAAATTGAATTTTCCATCCAGATTCTATA
>NW_017027066.1:0-212 GCF_001483705.2 Eufriesea mexicana | reverse complement strand
CGTCCATATTTATACATGAAAGTAAGGTCACCACGTGAAGAGTCGAAAATGTCCATAAAATCATGTTTTACAGCCAGATTCTATACCTTTGCAATGGCTACTGCACGCCAAAAGTATCTTTCTTCCTTATCTAGGCATGAAATTTAGCTCACCGCGATATTAGTCGAAATTGTCAATAAAATCGAATTTTCCTGCCAGATTCTATAGCATTG
>NW_017027065.1:0-212 GCF_001483705.2 Eufriesea mexicana | reverse complement strand
GCAATGCCAAAGAATCTGGCTGGAAGAATCAATTTTATTGACATTTTGGTCTAATATCGTGTTGAGCTAAACTTCTTCCATAAACAGGGAGGAAAGATTGTATTGGCAAGCTATAACCATTGAAATGCTATAGAATCTGGCTGGAATGCTCAATTTTATTGTCATTTTCGACTAATATCGTGGTGAGTTAACTTTCTTTCATAAATAAGGAG
>NW_017027064.1:0-212 GCF_001483705.2 Eufriesea mexicana | reverse complement strand
AGAGAGTCTTCGATTTTAGGGTCTTCGATATCTGACCGTGTTTGACAGACTGACGTACCGAGTGTCCTTTGACTGGTAGGTAAGTAGGTAGATTTATATACAATATCCTTTAACAGGTAGGTAGATTGGCTTATATACGGAGTGTCCCATTACTGGTGGGTAACTAGACTGATAAGTGGGGTATCCTTATGCTGGTAGATAGGTAAATTGAT
>NW_017027063.1:0-212 GCF_001483705.2 Eufriesea mexicana | reverse complement strand
CCATCAATCCATACACCCATACATATACACATCCATACATACATACATCCATACATCCATCCAAACATACATCCAACAATCCATACGTCCATACATCCGCACTTACGTACGTTCGTACATCCATACATACATACATCCAACAATCCATGCGTCCATACATCCGCACTTACGTACATTCGTACATCCATACGTCCATACATCCATACATCCAC
>NW_017027062.1:0-212 GCF_001483705.2 Eufriesea mexicana | reverse complement strand
ATGTATGGGTGTATGTCCATATGTATGTGTGGAAGTATGTATGGATGTATGTTGGGATGTATGGATGGATGAATGTATGGACGGATGGTTTCATGTGCGGCTGTATATATGGATTTATCATACATAGAACCATACATGCAACCATCCAGCCATCGCTCAATCCACACGTACATCCATCCACCCATACATCCATCCATACAACATGAGAGAGA
>NW_017027061.1:0-212 GCF_001483705.2 Eufriesea mexicana | reverse complement strand
TTAGCTTAGTTTTTGTTAGGTTTGTTTAGGGTGGCTTTGACTTCTGCGCTAAACACTGCCATTTTGTGGACTTCTGCGCTCTACTCTCCTCTAATATGCTTTGCTCAGAGATTGGGGGCCAGCAGTAGTGGTCTAGGCACGTCAGGTTGTGTTATGTTACGTATGGTTAAGTTAAGCTTTGTTAGGTTGGGATAGGATAGATTTGACTTTTG
>NW_017027060.1:0-212 GCF_001483705.2 Eufriesea mexicana | reverse complement strand
GTGGTTGAGAAATTCAATTTTATTGACATTACCTACTAATATCGTGGTGAGTTAACTTTTTTGTATTAATAAGGATTAAACATTCCATTGGCATGCTGTAGGTATTGCAATTCCGTAGAGTCGCCCTGGAAATACTAATTTTATTGACTGTTTCGACTATTATCGTGTTGAGGTACCTTCCTTGCATAAGTAAGGAGGAGAGATCCTTTTGG
>NW_017027059.1:0-212 GCF_001483705.2 Eufriesea mexicana | reverse complement strand
TTATGATTGATGAAATCGGGAAAGGATTTCTCGAATCCCTAATAAACTAGCTATCGCACATCATCGCATGTGTCGAACAAAATTCGTTAAAAATCGAAATAATGGCCAGTGCGCTGGATCTCGACTTCCTATCATAACAAAAAAGAAAAAAAGAATATCTAACGCCTCAAATTTTTGAAAATCCCCAAAGAAAATTAAAATCAATAATCTCA
>NW_017027058.1:0-212 GCF_001483705.2 Eufriesea mexicana | reverse complement strand
GGTAGATTTAGTTAGAAATTAGACAATAGTTATTCAATAAAATGCTATGCACAGTTATCACCTGGGAAGGATTGTGTCAATGAAAATTAGCCATAAATTGTACTTAATTCTTGAAGATAACGATATTATTTATGGATCGATCACTTGATCAACTGAATTAGAACAGATACATGTAAATTTTAGGTAGATTTAGTTAGAAATTAGACAATAGT
>NW_017027057.1:0-212 GCF_001483705.2 Eufriesea mexicana | reverse complement strand
GAAGGTTAGGTCACCGCGATAGTAGCCGATAAAGTCAGTAAAACTGAATTTTCCGCTCAGATTTCATAGCATTGCCATGGCTATAGCGCGCCCATAGTATATTTCATCCTTATATATTCAAGAAAGTTAGTTCACCACGATAATAGTCGAAAATGTCGATAAGATTGAATTTTCCAAACAGATTCTTTAGCAGTGCAATGGCTATAGCACGC
>NW_017027056.1:0-212 GCF_001483705.2 Eufriesea mexicana | reverse complement strand
GGTCAGGGTAACTTCGTCTTTTGCGCTACACATTGCTATTCTGTGGATTTCTGCGCTCTACTTCGCCCTTCTACGCTATGCCAGACCATGTGGTGGCCAGCAATAGCGGTCGTGACACGATAGGTTGGGTTAAGTTACATTTGGTCAGGCTAGGTTGGCTTAGGTTTGGTTACAGTGGCTATGTCTTTTGTGCTATACACTGCTATTCTGTG
>NW_017027055.1:0-212 GCF_001483705.2 Eufriesea mexicana | reverse complement strand
TTACGCCCGGTTAGGCGAGTTCAGGTTTGCTTGGGTTTGGTTTGGCTTGGTTTGGTTAGGTTACGTTAGGATAGGTTACGTTAGGTTAGGATAGGTTGGCTTGGGTTCGGTTGGGTTGGGATGGATTCGGTTGGGTTGGGTTGGTTTATGTTATGCTAGGCTAGGTTATGTTAGGTTAGGTTACGTTAATTTAGTTTAGGTTAGGTTAGGTT
>NW_017027054.1:0-212 GCF_001483705.2 Eufriesea mexicana | reverse complement strand
TGCAATGCTGCAGAATCGGGCTGGAAAGTTAAATTTTATTGTCATTTTCGACTAATAACGTGGAGAGCTAGCTTCCAGGCATAAGTGTGGAGGAAAGGTACTTTTGGCGTACTATAGCCATTGCAATGCAGTATAACCTGGCCAGAAAGTTCAATTTTATTGCCATTTTCGACTAATTTCGTGGTGAGTTAACTTTCTTGCATAAATAAGTA
>NW_017027053.1:0-212 GCF_001483705.2 Eufriesea mexicana | reverse complement strand
GCTTATATAAGCAGGAAAGGTAGCTCACCACGATAATAGTCGAAAGTGTCAATAATATTGAACATTCCAGCAAGCTTCTATAGCATTGCAAAGCCTATAGCACGCCAATAGAATGTTTCCTCCTTACCTCTGCTAGAAAGTTCACTCAACACGATATTAACCGAAAATCTCAATAAAACTGAATTTTCCAACCCACAGTCTTCATCATTGCA
>NW_017027052.1:0-212 GCF_001483705.2 Eufriesea mexicana | reverse complement strand
GCGGAGGCCAGCAAGAGTGGTCTCGGCGCGTTAGTTTGAGATATATAACGCTTGTTTATGCTATGATTGTTCAAGTTATGAAAGTATAGCTTTATCTTATGTGCTATTCACTGCTATCCGTTGAGCTTCTGAGCTCTACTGTGCTCTATTATGTTCTGCTTGTCCCTAGGGATGCCAGCAATGGTGTTTGTAGCACGCTTGGTTGAGATACG
>NW_017027051.1:0-212 GCF_001483705.2 Eufriesea mexicana | reverse complement strand
ATATCGTTGTGAGCAAATTTTGTTGCATAAATAAGGAGGAAGGATTCTAATGGCATGCTATTGGCATTGCAATGCTGTAGTAACTGACTGGAATATTCAATTTTATTGACATTTTCGACTAATATCGTGGTGAGCTAGCTTTGTTGCACAAATAAGGAGGAAAGATTCTATTGACACGCTATAGCCATTGCAGTGTAACACAATCTGACTGG
>NW_017027050.1:0-212 GCF_001483705.2 Eufriesea mexicana | reverse complement strand
CCGAATAGGAGCGTATAGACCGAAAGTCGGAGCCATCCCAAACAAACCTCACCACACTGTACTTAAGCGAACGTAACATAACTCAACGTATCGAGCCGCGACCGCCATTGCTGGTCTCCCCAGAGGCGAGTAGAGCATGGTGTAGCAATGTAGAACGCAGAGATGCTCCGAATAGCAGTTCATAGTACAATGGTGAGAGCTATTCTCTCCTA
>NW_017027049.1:0-212 GCF_001483705.2 Eufriesea mexicana | reverse complement strand
AATAAAATTGATTTTTCCTGTCGGTTTCGATAGCATTGCAATGCCTTTAGCATGCCAATAGCACCTATCCATCTTATTTTTGCAGCAAAATTAGCTTCCACGGTAATAGTCGAAAATTTCGATAAAATTGAATTTTGCAGTCAGCTCCAATAGCATTGCAATGGATATAGCATGCCAATAGTACCTATCCTTCTTATTTATGCAGCGAAATT
>NW_017027048.1:0-212 GCF_001483705.2 Eufriesea mexicana | reverse complement strand
CTATAGCACGCCAAAGGAATCGTTCCTCCTTAGCTATGCATGAAAGTTGACTCAACACGATATTAGTCGAAAATGTCAGAAAATTTGAATTTTCCAAACACATTCTATATCAATGCAATGGCTATAGCTCGCCAATAGAATCCTCCCTCCTTGTTTATGCAAGAAAGTTAGCTTACCACGATATCAGCCGAAAATGTCAATAAAATAAGACT
>NW_017027047.1:0-212 GCF_001483705.2 Eufriesea mexicana | reverse complement strand
TCAAGTCTCGTTAAAATTTTGCAAAATTTCCTCGTATTTTTTAAATATATTTGTTGCCATTTTTTTTAAATTTCGCCAATTTTTTGATGCAGAAGTATAGATTTTCGTATCGATTCGCCCCCTTTGCTGTGATTCTTTCATTCCTGGATGCTTCATTTGATATTCAATTTTGCGCTTGATTTCGCAAATTAAGGAGAGCGCGAAAATAAATT
>NW_017027046.1:0-212 GCF_001483705.2 Eufriesea mexicana | reverse complement strand
TTCGTAACCTAGCCAAACGTAACACACCCGAACGTAGCCTAACTCAACCTCAACACGACGAGATCGCTATTGCTGGCCTCGAGAGGGATAAGCGGAATGTAGCAGAGCGCACTGGAGGGCAGAAATCCTCCGAATATCAGTGTAAGTCTCAAGAGTCGAAGTAGCCTATCCTCACCTAGACAAACGTGACATACTCAAACGTTTCCCAGCTC
>NW_017027045.1:0-212 GCF_001483705.2 Eufriesea mexicana | reverse complement strand
TTTTGAATAGACCTATTCTCTGGCAAGTAGAATGCTGTACTTGCCGTTGGATTGAAGGCGTTACGCGATCTATTCACCAAGCTATAGCAGATTATAGACAATGGATAGACCTATCCTCTGGCAAGTAGATGACAGTACTTGCCATTGGGCAGAAGGCGTTAGGCGATCTAGTCACCAAGCTCTAACATGTTATAGATTTTGAATAGACCTAT
>NW_017027044.1:0-212 GCF_001483705.2 Eufriesea mexicana | reverse complement strand
GGAAGATCCTTTTGCGTGCTATAGCCATTGCAATGCTGTAGAATCTTGCTGGAAAATTCAATTCTATTGACATTTTCGGCTAATAGCGTCGTGAGTTATCTTTCTTGCATAAATAAGGAGGAAAGATTATGTTGGCAAACTGTAACCACTGCAATGCTATAGAATCTTCCTGGAAAATTCAATTTCATTGACTTTTTCGACTAATATCGTGG
>NW_017027043.1:0-212 GCF_001483705.2 Eufriesea mexicana | reverse complement strand
CGCACAGATGGGCTCAGACGCCCATAGAATGGCAGTGCGTAGCATAAAAGTCAAAGCTAACCATTTTTTCAGGTGGGGGAATTTTCCAGAGATACCCGGCCCCCTTAGGGGAGGGGGCGTGGTTACGTGGGACTTTTACCCATTAAAAACCCCACGATGGCCAGCCCTTCGCATTACGGTGCGCCCTGGACTTCGCGGCGACGCAATTGCCA
>NW_017027042.1:0-212 GCF_001483705.2 Eufriesea mexicana | reverse complement strand
GTGGTGCCATGTTGCGCTCGGTTATGTAACGTTTTGCTAGGTTCGGATAGGTTACTTTGTCCTTTGTGCTATACACCACAATTCGGCGTGTTTCTGCGCTCTCATGTGCCACAATATTCTCTGCTTGGCGTCCGAGTGGCCAGTAATATTGTTCTCGGCACGTTATATTGAGCAAGTATAAGTTTCGTTTGGTTGGGTCAGGTGGGCTCGGT
>NW_017027041.1:0-212 GCF_001483705.2 Eufriesea mexicana | reverse complement strand
CATTTTCGGCCAATATTGTGGTGAGCAAGCCTTTCTGCGTAAATATGAAGGAAAGAAGCTATTTGTTTGCTATAGCCATTGCATTCCAATAGAATCTGACTGAAAATTTCAATTCTATTGAAATTTTCGGCTAATATTGAGGTGACCAATCTTTTCTGCGTAAACAGCGAGGTAAGATTCTATTGGATTGCGGTAGCCATTGCACTGCAATA
>NW_017027040.1:0-212 GCF_001483705.2 Eufriesea mexicana | reverse complement strand
AATGGAAGTGTATATCGCAAAAGCAGTAGCTGTCCTTTCCTAGCTTAGCCAATCGTGGCACAAACGAACGTAACCTAACACAAAGTTACGTGCCGAGGTCGCAATTGCTGTCCTCTCCAAAGCAAAGCAGAGCACATGAGAGCGCAGTGGAGCGCAGAAATCCACCGGATAGTAGCATATAGCACAAAAATCAGAGCTACCCCGTCCTAACC
>NW_017027039.1:0-212 GCF_001483705.2 Eufriesea mexicana | reverse complement strand
CTCCTGCGCTCTACTGCGCTTTGGTAAGACCAGCTTGACGCTGGAAAGGCCAGCAATTGTTGTGTCGGCACGTTACGTTTAGTTAGGTTACGTTCGATTAGGTGGAGTTAGGCTAAGTTAGGTTAGGGTAACTTTAACCTTTGTGCTTCACACTGCAGTTCGGCGAACTTCTGGGACCTACTCTGCTCTAGTACGTCCTGCATGTCTCTGGG
>NW_017027038.1:0-212 GCF_001483705.2 Eufriesea mexicana | reverse complement strand
CGCCGAATAACGGTGCATAGCAGGAAAGTCGAAGCTGTCACAACCGAACATAGCGTAACCTTAGCTAACAAAACGTAACCGAAGACAGCCTAACGTGACGACACCACATTTTCTGGTCTCCCTAGAGACGAGTAGAAAATATTAGAGCCCAGTACGGTGCAGAAACTCTCCGAATAGCAGGGCGTAGCAAAGAAGTCAATGCTACTCTGTCC
>NW_017027037.1:0-212 GCF_001483705.2 Eufriesea mexicana | reverse complement strand
CGATGTAAGTCAAAAATGTCAATAAATTTGAATTTTCCGAACACATTCTGTATCAATGCCGTGTATATAGCACGCCAATTGAATCTTTCCTCCTTATTTATGCAAGAAAATAGGCTCACCACGATGTTAGCCAAAAATGTCGATAAATCTGAATTTTCCGAACACATTCTGTATCAATTCCGTGGATATAGCACGCCAATAGTATCTTTCCT
>NW_017027036.1:0-212 GCF_001483705.2 Eufriesea mexicana | reverse complement strand
GTCCGACAAACACTGGCCCAACTTCACCATAGTTAACCTAACCAAATGCAGTGTAACTAAGCTTGACGTGACGAGACCCTTATAACTGGCCTCCCCAGATTGAAGCAGAGAATATCAGAGCGAAGTAGGGCGTAGAAGTCTAAGGAAAGCGGCGAATTGCACAAAAGTCAATGTATCCTATACTAACCTAGCCAAACGTAACATACACAGAC
>NW_017027035.1:0-212 GCF_001483705.2 Eufriesea mexicana | reverse complement strand
TACCCAGACCTAACCTAACCTAAAAGGACGTAGCATAGATGAACGCAACGTGCTGCGACCACTGCTCCTGGCCTTCCCTGTCCCATGCATAATATAGTAGAGCCGAGTGGATCGTAGGAATCCACTTGGAAACATTGTGTATCACGAAGGCCAACGGTATCCTGATCAAACTTAACCAAACATAACCAAATCAAACGTAGCCTAACATAACA
>NW_017027034.1:0-212 GCF_001483705.2 Eufriesea mexicana | reverse complement strand
ATCCTAACCAAACCAGACCTAACATAACCCAACCGAACGTAGCCCTGCACACCATAACGTGCCAAGACAACTGTTGCTGTCTTTCCATAAGCCGTGCTGAAAATATCAGATAACAGTATATCGCTGATGCACGCCGAATAGCAGTTTACAGACAAAAGTCAAAGCCATCCCGTCCTAACCTGTCCAAACGTAATATAACGAAGCGCAACCCA
>NW_017027033.1:0-212 GCF_001483705.2 Eufriesea mexicana | reverse complement strand
TATATTTACCAAGATATTACAGGTTACAGGTTCTGACTAGACATATTCTCTGGAAACTAGGTGACTGTACTTGCCATTGGATTGACGGCGTTAGGCGATCTTGTCACCAAGCTATAACAGATTACAGATTTTGAATGGACCTATTTTCAGGCAAGTAGATGTCTGTACTTGCGATTGGATTGGTGGCGGTAGGCGATCTACTCACCAAACTA
>NW_017027032.1:0-212 GCF_001483705.2 Eufriesea mexicana | reverse complement strand
GCAATTATATACAAGTTGCTTTTAACGCGTATCGAGCCACCAATATTTCTTCATGTTTCTGTGCTTCGAATATTCCCGGTCTATTTTAGATAATTTTGTGTTAATTTTTGACTCATTGCCACTAATGTCGTCTGTTCTTTCTATCAGATTCTGCCTTAGACGGAGGATACTTAGATAGAATAGGAACTTGTATTTATGGGGGGTCGAAGATT
>NW_017027031.1:0-212 GCF_001483705.2 Eufriesea mexicana | reverse complement strand
TATGCTAGATTAGAATGGGCTACCTGACCTTTGTGCTCTTCACTGCTGTTCTTTGGATTTCTGTGCTCTAATGTGCCATAATATCCTCTGATTTACTCTGGTGAGGAAAGCAATAGTGGTCGCTGCACTTCATGATATGTTAGGCTACGTTCGATTGATCTATGTTTGGCTAAGTTTGGTTAGTGTACCCATGGCTTTCGTGCTATGCACAT
>NW_017027030.1:0-212 GCF_001483705.2 Eufriesea mexicana | reverse complement strand
ACAGACATCTACTAACCAGAAAATAGGTCTATTCAATATGTATAATCTGTTATAGCTTGGTGAATACATAGCATAACGCCATCAATCCAATGGCAAGTACAGCCATCTACTTGCCAGAGAATGGGTCTATACGAAATATATAATCTGTCATAGCTTCGTGAATATGTCGCCCAACGCCTTCAATCCAATGGCAAGTACAGACTTCTACTTGC
>NW_017027029.1:0-212 GCF_001483705.2 Eufriesea mexicana | reverse complement strand
CGAAAACAACTGATAGGGCCCAGGGACTCATAAATGTGTCCCACGTAAACGCGTTACTATGGCTTAGAAACACATATGTGCCCGCTGTTGCGGCCCTAGGACCTCAAGTTAAGTGGTGGACTGTTTTATGTCCTTATTGTCAGTGTCATTATGAAGGAAAATCGCGTTTTACACCTTAAACGCCACACCGGTGCTTAGGGACCAACGCTAAA
>NW_017027028.1:0-212 GCF_001483705.2 Eufriesea mexicana | reverse complement strand
CGAGACACAAGCAGAGTATGGTAGCGCACAGTAGAGCGCAGGAGTCCATAGGATGGCAGCGCGCAGCACAAATATCGAAGATACCCTAACCTAACGCAACATAACCTAACCTAACCATACATATACTAACTCAACACAACATGCTACAGCCACTCTTGCCGCACTCAGGACAGTCGGGCAGATTACAGCGGAGCAACGTAGAGTGCACGAAT
>NW_017027027.1:0-212 GCF_001483705.2 Eufriesea mexicana | reverse complement strand
CTAACGCAAAAGTCAAAGCTATATTTCCTAACCTGACCAAACATAGAGTAAGGAAACGTAACCCTACCCATCCTAACGTGCCGAGACCACTACTGCTGGCCTCTCCAGATCCAAGCAGATTATACTAGACCACAGTAGATCGCAGGAACCCACCGAACAACTGTTTATACCACGAAAGTCAAAGCAATCCGTACCCAATTCAAACTAATATA
>NW_017027026.1:0-212 GCF_001483705.2 Eufriesea mexicana | reverse complement strand
CATTCATACATACACCCATACATCCGTACATCCACACATCCATTCATATATACATCCATACATACATACATGCGTCCATCCGTCCATCCATACATCCGTCCATCCATAAAACCATTCAACCATGCGTACATCCACCGATACATCCGTCTTTCCATACATCCATCCATCCATACATCCACCCATTCATACATCCATCGAACCATACATCCATC
>NW_017027025.1:0-212 GCF_001483705.2 Eufriesea mexicana | reverse complement strand
TTCAAACGCTTTACTTTATGACATAAATATCGAGTAATTATCACTTTTTGTATTTATTTATTTACCATTTATTTACCATTTCTTGCTATATTTAATAATTAATTAACGATATAATTACCGATCTATAATGCATGCAACTACATACACCGACTTAAATCTAATCTATGTACGATTATAATAAAATTATAATAAATTATAATGAAAAGATTTAA
>NW_017027024.1:0-212 GCF_001483705.2 Eufriesea mexicana | reverse complement strand
CGTCGCGGGGTCCTCTTCGGTTGTCGCGGAGTCCTCTTCGGCCTTCGCGCGTCCTATTCGGGCGTCCCGGGGTCCTCTTCGGCCGTCGCGGGTCCTCTTCGATCCACGCGGGTCCTCTTCGGTCGACGCGGGGTCCTCTTCGGTCGACGCGGGGTCCTCTTCGGTCGGCGCGGGGTCCTCTTCGGTCGGCGCGGGGTCCTCTTCGGTCGTCG
>NW_017027023.1:0-212 GCF_001483705.2 Eufriesea mexicana | reverse complement strand
GACCCCGACCTACTATAACACACCTGGCCGCCAGACCCCAACGGGTCTCCTTAACCTGCCCTACAGGAACACTTCGACCATCGTGTCCTTACGGTATCTAAAAATACCCTACAATATAAGGCTTGGAAGGTCGTTCCGGTATTTCGTTCGGCCCTTTGGTTAGAATAGATCCAGAAGACCGTTAGGGTCTTCTGGCAGCCAGATTCTAATTA
>NW_017027022.1:0-212 GCF_001483705.2 Eufriesea mexicana | reverse complement strand
CTTATTCCATTAAATTCCTTTTAAAAGTCCAATTGAAAATCCTACATATTTGGATGACAGGGCACTCGCGGAAGCGTACCCGTTATTAATATTTTTTTAGATGGAATCATATATTTTTGATTACATCAGCTGACGCTCCTTCATATTCCTTAGAAAAAAGTATTAACCTATTTATATTAAAAAATCATTAGTTTAGGAGATATTCTAATTTT
>NW_017027021.1:0-212 GCF_001483705.2 Eufriesea mexicana | reverse complement strand
CCGAGTGCCGAGGTCCTCCGATCCGCAGTGTTTACCACGAAAGTCTAAGATAACCGGACCCAGAATGACGTAACCTAACCTAACCGAACGTAACATAACTCAACCTATCGTGCCGAGATTACTATCGCTGGAGACCTTGGAGCCAAGTAGAAAATATTTGAACACAGTAGAGGGCAGAATTCCGCGGATAGCAGTGTATAGCGCAAACTTCT
>NW_017027020.1:0-212 GCF_001483705.2 Eufriesea mexicana | reverse complement strand
ATTTATGTCCTTTTATTGCTTTGATTCTCCCGCCCAGCGGGTCAGGTGGTGTTTCATTGGGCAGACTCGATCAGCGCCATCTATTATTTGGCTCCAAATGCTCCACAAGTGATAGGAATATAGGATAGGCAAGGAGGTCGACGAACTGATGGTCACGTGGTAGACAAGGACAGAGAGGGGATAGAAAAGGACAGAATGGCTCCGGCAGTGAA
>NW_017027019.1:0-212 GCF_001483705.2 Eufriesea mexicana | reverse complement strand
GACTTGTCAGATCACAGTGGAGCACAGGGATCCACCGAGTAGCAGTGTATAGGACAAAGGACATAGCTATCCTAGCCCAACATGGCCAAGCACAGCATAACCGAACGTAATATATCCCGGCCTAAAATGCTGAGACCGCTCTTGCTGACACCCATGGAGACAACCAGAGTATATTAGAACACACCAAAGCGCAGAAATTCGCCGCACAGCAG
>NW_017027018.1:0-212 GCF_001483705.2 Eufriesea mexicana | reverse complement strand
ACTTGCTAGAACTACCGATCTATAAGGAGAACGTAAGTGTGATATGCATAGTTGGCAAAATGAGGCAATTTTGAAAAAAAAAGTCGATTTTTTCGGAAAAATTTTACGATTTACATCTATTTATGCATAAAGAAAGTCCTTTAAATTTATTTTATTACTTTGTTTATTATTGTATTTTATTTTATTTTATTTTATTTTATTTTACTATTTTA
>NW_017027017.1:0-212 GCF_001483705.2 Eufriesea mexicana | reverse complement strand
GAAGTGTATAGCACAACAGTCAAAGCTACCCGATCCTAATTTAACCAAACGTAGCATAACCAATCGTAGTATAAATAAACCTATCGTGCAGACACCTCTACTTCTGGCCTCCGCACAGGCAAGGAGAGTATATTATAGCACTGCAGATTGCAGAAATACAACGAATAGCGTTTTATGGACAAAACTCAGAGACATCCTAACCAAACATATCC
>NW_017027016.1:0-212 GCF_001483705.2 Eufriesea mexicana | reverse complement strand
CGCTGCTGTCCGCGGATTTTTGCGCTCTGCTACGTTCTAATGTCTTCTGCTTTGGTCTGGGGGTGGGGCAGCAATAGTGGTCGCAGCACGTTAGATTGAGCTGCGTTACGTGTGGTTAGGTTATGTTAGGTCAGGTTAGGTTATGGTAAATTCGACATTTGTGCTATTCACAACAATGCGTCCGGTTTCTGGGTACGACTGTGCTCTATCGC
>NW_017027015.1:0-212 GCF_001483705.2 Eufriesea mexicana | reverse complement strand
GGCAAGTAGATGGCTGCACTTGCCATAGGATTGAAGGCGTTTGGCGATCTATTCTCCAAGATACAAGAGATTATGGATTTTGAGTAGACCTATTCTCTGGCAAGTGGATTGCTGTACTTGCCATTGGATTGAGGGCGATACGCGATCTTATCACCAAGCTATAACAGGTTATAGATTTTGAATAGACCTATTCTCTGGCAAGTAGATGGCTG
>NW_017027014.1:0-212 GCF_001483705.2 Eufriesea mexicana | reverse complement strand
TCAGCTTGGCTCTGCGTAGGGCAGCAATAGTGGCCTCGGCATGTTATGTTGGGTCAGGTTACGATAGGTCAGGTGGCGTCTGGCTAAGTTCGGTCAGTGTATCTTTAAGTTTTGTGCTGTACAGGTCTATTCGGTGAACTTCTGGTTTTTACTGTGCTCTAGAATAGCCTGCTTTGTTCTGGGGATGGCAGCAATATATGTCTCTGCACGCT
>NW_017027013.1:0-212 GCF_001483705.2 Eufriesea mexicana | reverse complement strand
AGCACTAAATACAAAGCTACCCTCTCCTAACCTTCCAAACTTATCATAACCGAAAGCAACCTGGCTCATCCTAACGAGCCGCGACCACTGTTGCCGGCCTCCCCAGAGACTAGCAGAACGCATTAGTGGAGAGTGGAACGCAGATATCGATAGAATCGCAGTGTATATCAGAAAAGACATAGCTACCCATACCCAACCCATACCAACAGGAC
>NW_017027012.1:0-212 GCF_001483705.2 Eufriesea mexicana | reverse complement strand
TGGGTGTGACAGCAATAGAGGTCTTGGCACGTTTGTTTGAGTTATGTCACGTTTGGCTAGGTTTGGAGATGGTAGCTTTGACTTTTGTGCTATGGTCTGCTGTTAGGTGAATTTCTGCTACCTGCAGTGCTTTAATATTTTCAGCTTGACTGTGGGAATGCCAGCAATAGTGGACTTTGCACGTTATGATGAGACAGGTTACGCTCGGCTAG
>NW_017027011.1:0-212 GCF_001483705.2 Eufriesea mexicana | reverse complement strand
CAACGTGTTAACCCTTTCGCTATGGCGGGCGTCGTCGCGAAGTTTCTCCTGCAGAACGCAGTGGCGTGTCAAAAATGGCGACATTACGATCATTCAGTCTTTAGCATTCGGTCTTTTGACGCAAATCTTTTGAAGGAAAAGAGAAAAGGAAAAACTGACCATCGCATTAGAGCTTGCAATTCTTTGGAAACAGAGCTAAGAGAAACGGGAGT
>NW_017027010.1:0-212 GCF_001483705.2 Eufriesea mexicana | reverse complement strand
TGGGCTAAGCCACGGTTGTTTGTGTTACGTCTGGCGAAGTTAGCACACGATAGTTTAGACATCCGTGCTACACACTGCTATCCTCCGAATTCTGCGCCCTACTGCGTACTCATACTCACCGCTAGGCTCTGGAGATACCAGCAATTGTTGTCTCGGCGCGTTAGGTTTAATTATGCAACGTTTGCGTGTGACAGGTTTTATTATGATAGGAC
>NW_017027009.1:0-212 GCF_001483705.2 Eufriesea mexicana | reverse complement strand
TAAACTAACGTGCCACGACCACTATTTTTCGCCTCCCCAAAGTCGAGTAGAGTATAGTAGAGGTATGTAGAGCGCATAAATCCATCGAATAGCATGGTATAACACAAAATACGATGAAATCCCTGCCGGACCTTCCTAATCTAACCTATCGAAACGTAATGCAAGTCAAACTGACGTGCCGAGGTCACTAGTACTGCCCACCGCTGAGACAA
>NW_017027008.1:0-212 GCF_001483705.2 Eufriesea mexicana | reverse complement strand
GGGGATGGTATGAGTAATTTATTTCATGGTTGACGGAGAAAGTGAAAGAAAGAGTTGGTTCACTTTTGCAGCGTTCGCGTATTTGCACGCGCCATTTTTATGGTACTTATGCAAACGGCCTCCAGGTGGCTCCTGATGAAAATGGATGAAAAAGAATATGGAGTAACTTGGTTTCGTTTGTGGAATTATGTTTAACCTCTTGCACTATGATT
>NW_017027007.1:0-212 GCF_001483705.2 Eufriesea mexicana | reverse complement strand
CCACAGAGCCAAACAGAACACATTAGTGTGAAGTAGACGACTGGAATCCATAAAATGGCTGTGCATCAGACAGGTCACAGCTATCCAAACCTAACCCAAACCAACAGAAGATAGACAAACATGGTCTAACTCAACCTAACGTGCCGAGGCCACTATTGCTGGCCATCCCAAGGACAAGCTGAAAATACTAGAGCACAGTAGGGCACAGAAGT
>NW_017027006.1:0-212 GCF_001483705.2 Eufriesea mexicana | reverse complement strand
CTACAGCACACTAAAGCGTAGATATTCAACGTATAGCGGAGTATAGCACAAAAGTCAAAGCTATACCTTCCTAACCTAACAAAGCATAACGTAACCAAACGGAAACTAACCCTTCCTTACCTGGCGCGACCAGTATTGCTGGCCTCCATAGAGCCAAGCAGGGCATAATATAGGAGAGTAGAGCGCAGATGTCCGTAGAGTCGCAGCGTACA
>NW_017027005.1:0-212 GCF_001483705.2 Eufriesea mexicana | reverse complement strand
AATGATTATTCTAGTATTGCAATGTAATTCAAATCAATAGTGTGCTGTTGATGCATCGGCAACAGTACCGCTATGATGACTGTACTCAGCACCGTATTGTCAATTGATAACGTCTCTAGTGATAATGAATCTGCCTTTTTTTCATCCTTGAATTACTGGAGAACTTATTACAGCGAACGGACTAATCCACTGGCTACAGTGCTCTGTTGGTG
>NW_017027004.1:0-212 GCF_001483705.2 Eufriesea mexicana | reverse complement strand
AGCGTTGCAATGGCTATAGCACGCCAAAAGGATCTTCCCTCCTTATTTATGAAAGAAAGATAGATTACCACGATATTAGTCTAAAATGTCAGTAAAATTGAATTTTCCAACGATATCCTATTGCAATGCAATGGCTATAGCACGGCAACAGAATCTTTCCTCCATATTTATGCACGAGAGTTAGCTCACCACGATATTAGTCGAAAATGTCA
>NW_017027003.1:0-212 GCF_001483705.2 Eufriesea mexicana | reverse complement strand
GACTTGACCTGACCTGACCTGACCAGTCGTGGCCTGACATTGTCTGGTCGTGCCTGACCTGACATGCCCTGGCCTGACATTGCCTGGCCTGTCCTTGCCTGACGTGGCCTGACATCGCCTGGCCTGGCCTGACCTGACATGACCTGACATGACATGACCTGACCTGACCGGACCTGACCAGACCTGACCTAATCTGATCTAACCTAACCTAA
>NW_017027002.1:0-212 GCF_001483705.2 Eufriesea mexicana | reverse complement strand
TGTATCGACGTATGTATGGATGTGTATATGGACGTGTGGATGAATGGATGTATGGATGTACGTTTGGATGTATGTATCAATGTTTGTATGGGTGAATGTATGGGTGTATGTATGGATGTATTGTTGTATGGACGTATGCAGGTATGGACGTATGGATGTATGGATGTATTGATGTATGGACGTTTGGATCTACTGATGTACGGTTGTATGGA
>NW_017027001.1:0-212 GCF_001483705.2 Eufriesea mexicana | reverse complement strand
TCGTTGGGCGCGGATAGTACTTAGATGGGTGACCGCTTGGGAACTCCGCGTGTTGTTGGCATCCTTTTTTTTTGCCTTTCTCCTTTCCTAATTTCTCATATTCAATTTGTTGATAACATAAAATACAGTTAACTCTGGTACAAAATATTGGAACAATAAAATAAAAAATATATCTACTAATGACATTGCAATTCTAATCGGTATAACTACAC
>NW_017027000.1:0-212 GCF_001483705.2 Eufriesea mexicana | reverse complement strand
TGTAAGGACGGTTGGATTTGTGGACGTATGGATGTATGAATATATGGATGTATGGATGGATGGGTGTATGTTTGGGTGGATGTATGTATGTATGAATGTATGGATTTATGCATGTATGGATGTATCGAATGACGGACGTACGAATGGAGGCATTTATGGAAGTATGGATGTGGGGATGTATGGATGAATGCATGTATGGATGGATGGATGTA
>NW_017026999.1:0-212 GCF_001483705.2 Eufriesea mexicana | reverse complement strand
ACGCGACCGAACCGAACGCAGCCTAACTCAATCTAACGTGCCGGGACCGTCATTGCTGGCCTCTCCAACGTCAAGCAGGGCACATTAGAGCGCAGTACACTGCAGAAATTAGCCCAATAGCCATGTATAGCACAAAAGTCAAAGCTACAATGTCCTAACCTAACCAAGCGTGACCTAACCGAACGCAGACTAACTCAATTTGACGTGCCGAC
>NW_017026998.1:0-212 GCF_001483705.2 Eufriesea mexicana | reverse complement strand
ATACATACATACATACATCCTTACATCCATACATCCATTCACCAATACGTCCATACATCCACAATTCCGTAAATCCATACATCCATACATTCATACATACATCCATACACACAACCATACATACAGCGATACATACATCCATACGTACGTCCATACATCCATTCATCCGCACATCCATATACACATACATACATACATGCATACATACATCC
>NW_017026997.1:0-212 GCF_001483705.2 Eufriesea mexicana | reverse complement strand
ATTCAATTTTAATGACATTTTCGACTAATAGCGTGGTGAGCCAACTTCCTTGCATAAGTAAGGCGAAGGATACTTTTGGCCTGCTGTAGCCATTGCAATCCTGCAGAATCTGCCAGGAAAATTCAATGCTATTGACATTTTCGACTAACATCGTGGTGAGTTATCTTTCTGGCATAAATAAGGAGCAAAGAATCTATTGGCGTGCTATTGCC
>NW_017026996.1:0-212 GCF_001483705.2 Eufriesea mexicana | reverse complement strand
ACGTGCGGAGACCACCATTGCTGCCCTCCCCTGAGCCAAGTAGAATATACTAGAGCGCAGTAGTGCGCAGAATTTCAGCGAATAGCAGTGTGCAGCACATAAGTCAAAGCCACCCTGACAAAACCTAACATAACATAACATAACGAAATGTTACATAACTAAACCTATCCTGCCACAACCGCCCTTGCTGGCCTCCCCAGAGTCCAGTAAAG
>NW_017026995.1:0-212 GCF_001483705.2 Eufriesea mexicana | reverse complement strand
AAGTTGGCTCAACACGATATTAGTCGAAAATGTAAATAAAATTGAATTTTCGAGTCAGATTCTGCAGCATTGCTATGACTTTATCACGGCAATAGAATCTTTCCTCCATGTTTATGCAATAAAGTTAGCTCAACACGATATTAGTCGACAATGTTAATAAATCTGAATTTTCCAGCCAGATGCTACAGCATTGCAATGGCTATAGCAATCCA
>NW_017026994.1:0-212 GCF_001483705.2 Eufriesea mexicana | reverse complement strand
ATACACTGCTATTTGGTGGCTTTCTGGGCTCCACTGTCCTTTAGTATATACTGCTTGGCCCTGAGGGGCCAGCAGAAGTGGTGGTGGCGCGTTTGGTTGAGTTTGGTTACGTACGGTATTGTTACGATTGGCTAGGTTAGGACTGGGTTCCTTTGACTTTTGTGCTACATACGGATTTTCGGTTGATTTCTCCGATCTACTGTGCTGTAGTT
>NW_017026993.1:0-212 GCF_001483705.2 Eufriesea mexicana | reverse complement strand
ACCTTTCCATGCGTCCAGACACACATCAATACACGGATCCACACAAACACCTATACATTCATCCATACATACATCCATACATACATTCTTACACCCATCCCTCCATACATACGTACATAAATACAAACATCCATACATACATCCATGCATACACCCATATATACATCCATACATACATCCATGCATACAACCATACATACAACCATACATAC
>NW_017026992.1:0-212 GCF_001483705.2 Eufriesea mexicana | reverse complement strand
ATATTCGTCGAAAATGTCTATAAAATTGAATTTTGCACCCAGATACTATAGAATTGCAATGGCTACAGCAGGCCAATAGAATCTTTCCTCCTAATTTATGCAAGAAAGTCACCTCCACACGATATTAGTCGAAAATGTCATTAAAATTTAATTTTCGAGGCAGTTTCTATTGCATTGTAATGGGTATAGCGTGCCAATAGAATCTTTCCTCC
>NW_017026991.1:0-212 GCF_001483705.2 Eufriesea mexicana | reverse complement strand
ATTGGTCCTGCTTAGCTATGGGCAAGCCACGAATGGTGTTCTCGGCGTATTAGCTTGAGTTAGGATACGTTTGTTTATGTTATATATAAATAGGTTAGGTTTGGATAGCTTGGACTTTTCTGCTGTACACTGCGTCTTTACGGATTCCGGCGATCTACAATATTCTAATACGCTCTGCTTGACCCAGTGGAGGCAATCAGTACTGGCAGCGG
>NW_017026990.1:0-212 GCF_001483705.2 Eufriesea mexicana | reverse complement strand
AGCGTCACGTTTAGTTGGGTTACGCTAGGTTTGGTTACGTTACGTTTGGCTATGTTAGGATGGTATAGCATTGACTTTTACGCTCTACACCGATCTCCGGTGGATTTATGTACCCTACGTTGCTCTACCATACTCTGCTCGACTTTGGAAAGACCAGCAATAGTGTTCGAGGCACGTCGCTTTAAGATATGCTTTGTGTGTTAATGTTCGGT
>NW_017026989.1:0-212 GCF_001483705.2 Eufriesea mexicana | reverse complement strand
GACTTTTACGCCATACACTGCTATTCGGTTGGTCTTTGCCATCTACTGCGCTCTAATATGACCCGTCTGACCCCTTGGTTGGCAGTAATGATGGTCTCGGTACGTTATGTTGAAATAGCTTTCGTTTCGTTTGGTTGGGTTAGGAAGGTTTGGTTAGGATTTCATTAGCGTTTGCGTTGTACACTACTATACGGCCGCCTTATACGCCTCAC
>NW_017026988.1:0-212 GCF_001483705.2 Eufriesea mexicana | reverse complement strand
TGGATTGAAGGCGTTAGGCGTCCTAATGACCAAGCTATAACAAATTATATATTTTCAATAGACATATTCTCTGGCAAGTAGAAGGCTCTACTTGCCATTGGATTGAAGGCGATAGACGATGTATTCACCAAGCTATAACAGACTATAAACTTTCAATAGACCTATTCTCCGGCAAGGTGATGGCTGTACTTGCCATTGTATTGGATGCGTTG
>NW_017026987.1:0-212 GCF_001483705.2 Eufriesea mexicana | reverse complement strand
CAGCATCAAAACTAACTCGATATATCGAAACTCTCAGTCCTATACATTCTGACTTTGACCCGCAGTAAAATTCGAACCACGTGACCGACGCCCACGCAATTTAAACACGAGACACCTGCTCATATGTGGACCAGCTTGATCAAACCAGGAATCGATTCGGCCGGCATCGAAAAAGGTAATCATTTTCCAATCACTCGCAGAGTGAAAGCTCG
>NW_017026986.1:0-212 GCF_001483705.2 Eufriesea mexicana | reverse complement strand
GTAGCGGTCGCGGCATGTTATGTTGAGTTATTTACGTTTGATAAGGTTTGGATATGCCAGGTTCGGGCATTATATCTTCATCTTCTGTGCTGTACACTGCAATGCAGTCGACTGCTACACTCCGCTGTGCTGTAGCACTTCCTGCTTGCCTCTGCGGAGGCCAGCAGTAGTGTTCTCGGCACGTAAGTTTGAGATAGGCTAGGTTTGACTAT
>NW_017026985.1:0-212 GCF_001483705.2 Eufriesea mexicana | reverse complement strand
AAAATTCAAATTTATTGACATTTTCGACTAATATCATTGTGAGCTATTTTTCTTTCATAAATATGGAGTATGGATTCAATTGGCGTGCTGCAGTCGCCGCTGTGCTATAGAATACAGCTGGAAAATACAATTTTATTGACATCTTCGAATAATATCGTGGTGAGCCACCTTTCTTGCATAAATGAGAAGGAATAATTCTATTGGCGTGCTAT
>NW_017026984.1:0-212 GCF_001483705.2 Eufriesea mexicana | reverse complement strand
AGAGTTGTTGTTGTTGCTAGTTGTAAGTTGTAATAGGAGAGTTGCTGCAGAAGTGTAGGTTGAGCGTTGTGATAAGTTGTAACAATTCGTATCTTTATCGTTACTCGCATACTCCACCACTGTTAATTTATTATTAAATAAATATATTTACCATCATCACCAAATCGTCTCTACAATATTTTTAAAAATACGTTTATGTATTTCTCAGCCAC
>NW_017026983.1:0-212 GCF_001483705.2 Eufriesea mexicana | reverse complement strand
ACTGCTCTCGTTAGGTTGTATGCGGCAGGGTATAATACGTTTTGTTAGGTTACGTTGGCTTAGGTAAGGAATCTTTACTATCTTCTGCAACTCGGTTGCTTTCGGCGTGTTACTGTTCTCCATTGCGCTCCGCTTCGCTTTGCTATGCCTAAGTTTGGTTACGTTAGTCTTGGCCAGGGACTAGTGTTATTAATAGATAATCCCTTGTGTCC
>NW_017026982.1:0-212 GCF_001483705.2 Eufriesea mexicana | reverse complement strand
TCGCAGTGTATATCAGAAAAGTCATAGCTGCAAGGACCAACATAACATAACGAAACGTAGCCTGACTCAACCTAACGTCCCGAGACCGACCTTTCTGCCCTTCCCACAGCCAAGAAGGTCTTATTTGTGCACAGTAGAGCCCAGAGATGCACAGAATAGCTGTGCACAGCACATAAGGTAAAGCTACCCTGTCCAAACGTAGCCTAACCCGA
>NW_017026981.1:0-212 GCF_001483705.2 Eufriesea mexicana | reverse complement strand
AACGGCAGAAGAACCTGGAATAGATTCTATAATCATTCAACTTGGAAACGAAATCAATTCGATGTGAACACGTCTGTCCGGTACTCGGCAATATATACTCGGGACGAATCCATCTTCGATACCCTTAAAATCTACACTCCTAATACGAAAGTAAGCTTTCATTAAAGGCACGTTAATGTTTATGTTAAATATTATGTTTTTAATCTTTTACA
>NW_017026980.1:0-212 GCF_001483705.2 Eufriesea mexicana | reverse complement strand
GTCTATTCGAAATCTATAACCTGTTATAGCTTCGAGAATGGATCGCCTAACGCCTTCAATCCAGTGGCAAGTACAGCCATCTACTTGCCAGAGCATATTTCTGTTCAAAATCTATAATCTGTTATAGCTTAGTGAATAGGTCGCCCATTGCCTTCAATCCAATGGCAAGTAGACACTTCTACTTGCCAGAAAATAGGTCTATTCAAAGTGTA
>NW_017026979.1:0-212 GCF_001483705.2 Eufriesea mexicana | reverse complement strand
CCCTTGCACCCTTATTTAAAGCATCCATGCCCAGGCTTTCCTTTCCAATTATGCCCCTTTCCCACGCAACCTCCGTGGACCAGGTACTTCAATCACTCTGGACGCGGTCACTTCCATCCTAAGCCCAAACACACTTGACATTCTTTCAGGGCCGTTCTTATTCCAATCCCACATATATGTCTCAGATATATCTGATATAAATTACGTGGGGG
>NW_017026978.1:0-212 GCF_001483705.2 Eufriesea mexicana | reverse complement strand
TTTTGCTGTTCACTACAATGCTGTGGATACCTGCGCTCTACTTTGCTATATCGCATTCCGCTTGTCTCTGTGGAGGCGAGCAGTAGTGGCCTCGTCATGTTATGTTTACTGAAGTTACGTTTGTATGTGTTGAGTCTGGCTAGGTTAGAATACCCTACTTTGACTTTTGTGGTATACACTGCTGTTCGTTGGATTTCGGCGCTCTATCGTAC
>NW_017026977.1:0-212 GCF_001483705.2 Eufriesea mexicana | reverse complement strand
TGGCGCACCACGATATTAGTCGTAAAAGTCAATAAAATTGAATTTTCCAGCCAGATTCTAGAGAATTGCAAAGCCTATAGCATGCCAATAGAATCTTTCCATCGTACTTATGCGAGAAAGTTGAAACACCACGATATTAGCCGAAACTTTCAATAAAACTGAATTTTCCATCCAGAATCTACAGCATTGCAGTGGCTATACCTCGCCAATAG
>NW_017026976.1:0-212 GCF_001483705.2 Eufriesea mexicana | reverse complement strand
GCAGAGCGAAGCAGAATGTACTAGAGCAGAGCAGAGCGCAGAAATGCAGCACACTGCAGTGAACAGTACTGAAGCCGTAGACATCGTAGCATAACCTGTCCTATCCTAACCTGGCCAAACGTAGAACAACAAAGCGTAACTAGCAAAGCCCTCTATTGTCGGGCTCGCCAGCGCCACGTAGAGCAATTTAGAAGAGTGCATAGCGCGGAGTA
>NW_017026975.1:0-212 GCF_001483705.2 Eufriesea mexicana | reverse complement strand
TCACCACGATAATAGAAGAAAATGTCAATAATATTGAACTTTCCAGCAAGATTCTATAGCATTTCAAATCCTACAGCACGCCAATAGAATCCTACCTCCTTATTTATTCCAGATAGTTAACTCACCACGATATTAGCCCAAAATGTCAGTAAAATTGAATTTTCCAACCCGATTTTATAGCATTGCGAAGGATATAGCAAGCCAATGGAATC
>NW_017026974.1:0-212 GCF_001483705.2 Eufriesea mexicana | reverse complement strand
CTGACCAAACCGAACGTAACATAACCTAACCTATCGTGCCGCCACGGCAATTGCTGGCGTCCCAATGAACAAGCAGAATATGATAGATCACAGTAGAGCACAGAAGTCCAATGGATAGCAGTGATGAGTGCAGAAGCCGAAGCTACCCAAACCAAGCACAACTTAACCTAACATAAGCAAACGTAGTCTCTCTCAAACCAACGTTACGCGGT
>NW_017026973.1:0-212 GCF_001483705.2 Eufriesea mexicana | reverse complement strand
ACGACTATTGCTGACCTCCCCAGACACAAGCAGAATAAGCTAGAGCACGGTAGTACACAGAAATCCGAGGCGTTCCAGTGTAAAGCACAAGTGAAATGTAACCCAGCCTTGCCTGACCTAACCAAAACCATCCAAACTTAGCCTGACTCAGCGTAGGGTGCTGAGTCCAATATTGCGGCATTTCCCGGAGCCAAGCTGAACACATCAGACCT
>NW_017026972.1:0-212 GCF_001483705.2 Eufriesea mexicana | reverse complement strand
ACGACCTGGTCGCCGGTACGCGCAGTCTGGGGATTCTCCGGCGAGTCGCTCGCAGGGTGGCGAACAGGGTCGTGCGCGGTTACCGCACAATATCCCTCGGGGCGGCGATTGTCCTGTCGGGTGTCCCGCCGTTCGAACTGCAAGCGGTGGGGGAGGCCCGTATCTACGGTATCCTACACGCTTGCGGCGGCGGTGCTCATGAAGTAGGGGTC
>NW_017026971.1:0-212 GCF_001483705.2 Eufriesea mexicana | reverse complement strand
AAGATAGTTCGCCACGATATCAGTCGAAAATGTCAATAAAAATGTATTTTCCAACCAGATTCTGTAGGAGTGCAATGGCTACAGCACGCCAATAGTATCTTTTCTCATTATTTATGCGGGAATGGTAGCTCACCACGATCTTAGTCGATAATGTCAATAAAATTGTATTTTTCATCCAGATTCTATAGCATTGCAATGGCTACAGCACGACA
>NW_017026970.1:0-212 GCF_001483705.2 Eufriesea mexicana | reverse complement strand
TGTATAGATGTATTGATGCACGAATGTATTGATGTACGGATTTGTGGATGTTTGGATGTACACCTGTATGGATGCATGGATGGATGGATGTATGTATGGATGTATGCATGGATGTATGTATGGATGTATGTGCGGATGTACGCATGGACGTATGTATGGATATTCGTATCGATTTGTTTATTCATGTATTTATGGTTGAATATAAGGACGTA
>NW_017026969.1:0-212 GCF_001483705.2 Eufriesea mexicana | reverse complement strand
GGCACGTAAGTCGAAGTAGCATGTCCTAACATAGCCACACGTGATATATCCAAACGCAGCCTATCTCAACCTAATATGACGAGACCACTATTCCTGGCCCCACGGAGACGTGTAGAATGTAGTACTGCAGCGTAGATCACAGGTATACGCCGAAAAACAGTGTATAGCACGAAAGAAGGAGCTACAGTAACCAAACGTAGCCCACCTAGGCA
>NW_017026968.1:0-212 GCF_001483705.2 Eufriesea mexicana | reverse complement strand
GCGCACCGAAGTGCGCAGATGTCCATAGAATGGCAGTGTGTATCACAAAGCTCGATGTTATCCTACCCTAGCACATCGTAGCCTAACGTAGCCCAACGTAATCTTACCCAACCTAACGTGCCGCGACCACCATTGCTGGACACGCAGCGCCGAGCAAAGCATATTGAAGCACAGTGGAACGCAGAAATCCACCGAATAGCAGTGTATAGCAC
>NW_017026967.1:0-212 GCF_001483705.2 Eufriesea mexicana | reverse complement strand
CATCCATACATCTATACATCCATACATCCATCCATCCATCCATACATCCATACACCCGACCATCCTTACATTCGTACATCCATACGTCCATACATCCATACATCCACACATGCATGCATCCGTACATACTTACATCCATCCATTCATAAATACATACATCCATACATCCATGCATCCACACATCCATACATCCATAAATCCTTCCATTCGTA
>NW_017026966.1:0-212 GCF_001483705.2 Eufriesea mexicana | reverse complement strand
TTCTCTGGCAAGTAGATGGCTGTACATGCCATTGGATTGAAGGCGTTAGGTGATCTAATCACCGAAATATGACAGCTTATAGATTTTGAATTGACTTATTCTCTGGCAAGTTGATGTCTGTACTTGCCAATGGATTGAAGGCGTTGGGTGACGTTTTCAATAAGCTATAACAGATTATAGATTTTGAATAGACCTATTCTCTGGCAAGTAGA
>NW_017026965.1:0-212 GCF_001483705.2 Eufriesea mexicana | reverse complement strand
CTTTAGGTAGAGCTATGCTTCGTTCGGTTGGGTTATGTTAGTCCGGGTTATGTTTTGATAGCTATGACTTTCGTGATATACACTGTAATGCGGCGAACAACTGCGCTCTACTGTGCACTAATATATTCTGCTCGGATCTGGGTAGGAAGGTAATAGTGGTCTCGGCACGTTAGGTCGAGTTAAGCTACATTCGGATATGGTAACTTCGACTT
>NW_017026964.1:0-212 GCF_001483705.2 Eufriesea mexicana | reverse complement strand
GCACAAGAATCCAAGCTATTCTATCCTAACATAGGCATAATTGTTATACGCAGGAGTAGCCAATTAAAACCTAACGCGCCGAGAACACTATGTCTGGCCTCCCCAAGCCAAGCAGAAAATATTGGGGCGCAGTGGAGCGCAGATTTTGTAAGATAGCAGCTTATAGCACAGAAGCCTGTGCTATGCAATCGTAACCTCACCCAACGGGACGT
>NW_017026963.1:0-212 GCF_001483705.2 Eufriesea mexicana | reverse complement strand
TAGAATTATTTTATTTCGATATTTCGCGTATAGTTGTTCATATAATTATCATCATTCGTTATTAGTTACAGCATTGAAGCAAACGGTGACTGAGAGTTACCATTTAATCAGATTCTAAAGATCGACGTTAATTAATATATCAAATTTACAATTACCTAACGATGCGTGGAATGTCGAAGAAAAATAATTCTACGTCTTAATTTGCATATGAT
>NW_017026962.1:0-212 GCF_001483705.2 Eufriesea mexicana | reverse complement strand
GTACTAGAGCACAGTAGTGCGCAGAAATCAACCGCATTGCTGTGAATGGCACAAGAGTCGAAGATATCCTAACCTAACCCAACCAAGCGTAACCAAACTCAGGCTAACGTGCCGCAACTTCTATTGCTGGCCTACTCAGAGCCAAGCAGAGCACGCTAGACCAATGTAGAGCGCAGAAATCCAGCGAATAGCATTGCATAGCACAAAAGTCA
>NW_017026961.1:0-212 GCF_001483705.2 Eufriesea mexicana | reverse complement strand
GATCTATGCTCCAAGCTATAACAGGGTATAGATTTTGAATAGACATACTCTCTGGCAAGCAGAATGCTGTACTTGCCATTGGATTGAAGGCGTTGGACGGTCTATTCACCAAGCAATATCAGGTTACAGATTTTGAATAGACTTATTCTCTGGCAGCAGATGGCTGTACCTGCCATTGGATTAAAAGCGTTGGGCGACCTATTCACCAAGCT
>NW_017026960.1:0-212 GCF_001483705.2 Eufriesea mexicana | reverse complement strand
CTTTCATCCTTATATATGCAAGAAAGTTAGGTCACCACGATGTTAGTCCAAAATGACAATAAAATTGAATTTTCCAGTCAGATTCTATAGTATTGCCATGGCTATAGCACGCCAATAGTATGTTTCGTCCATATTTATACAAGAAGGTAAGCTGACCACGATGTTAGTAGAAAATGTCAATAAAATTGAATTTTCCAGCCAGATTCTATAGC
>NW_017026959.1:0-212 GCF_001483705.2 Eufriesea mexicana | reverse complement strand
GGTTAGGCTACTGTAAGCTTGACTTTTGTGATGTATACTGCTCTTCCGCGGATACCTTTACTCCACTGAGCTCCAATATGTACAGCTTGTCTCTGGGGAGGAGAGCAATAGCGGTATCTGCATGTTCCATTTAGTTAGGCTACGTTGTGGTAGGTCAGGTTTAATCAGATTAGGTAAGGATATCATTGGCTTCAGTGCATTACACTGTATTG
>NW_017026958.1:0-212 GCF_001483705.2 Eufriesea mexicana | reverse complement strand
ATACATTCATAAATATACACATCCATACATACATCCATACATACGTCCAGACAATCATTCATATATGCCCTTCCATACACGTATGCATACATAAATACATACATCCGTTCATACAGGCATCCATCCGTACGTCGAACCAAACATACAAGCACACATTCATGCACTCATCCACCCATACATCCATACATCCATCCATCCATCTATCCATACAT
>NW_017026957.1:0-212 GCF_001483705.2 Eufriesea mexicana | reverse complement strand
CCTTTCCGATTGTAAAGGGTGTTCAAAATTCGTGCAAGATTCGAATTTTGCGCCATTTGTGAGGTAAAGCGTTGCCAATGAAGAGAAGTTGACAGCGTGACAGTTGGCAGATCAGGGTTATTAAAAATGAAGCTCTATGCAAAAGAACGACGTGTTTTCATTATTAAGCAATATTTACCTACAATTTTTAATTGGAAACCTGCGTGTTTTCC
>NW_017026956.1:0-212 GCF_001483705.2 Eufriesea mexicana | reverse complement strand
TGAGCTATACACGAACATTCGGTGGATTTCTGCGCTCTGCTGTGCTCTAATATGCTCTGCTTCTATCTGGAAAGGCCAGAAATGCTGGCCGCGGCGGGTCAGGTTTAGTTAGGTTACGTTTGGCTAGGTTAGGTTTGTTTGGGTTGGCGTAGGATACCTCCCTCTCCTGTTCTGTACATTGCAATGCGTCGGACTTCTGCGCTCTATTGTGC
>NW_017026955.1:0-212 GCF_001483705.2 Eufriesea mexicana | reverse complement strand
AAAAAGTAGAGTTAATCGATTTGTGCAGTGAACGACTCATATAATAGGGTGTCTAACCCCTTGAATAATGATTTAATTATGTAAGAGAGCCACCGATGGCCGAACCTCGGCTGTCGGCGACCTTGATGGCGACTTTGTATCCGTGATCACTGTCGATTACGTTCATGATGACTCCATGACTTTCTATGACGTAGCAATTCGTGAACGACTCT
>NW_017026954.1:0-212 GCF_001483705.2 Eufriesea mexicana | reverse complement strand
GTCAGGTTTCGTTTCGTTAGGATAGGTTTGTTTGGGTTAGGTCATGATACCATTGACTTTTGTACTATACAGTGCCATGCGGACGGTTTCTACACTCCACATTGCTCTACTGTACTCTGCTCGTCTCCGGGGATGCGTGCAATAGTGGCGTGCTGTACTGTATTCTGCTTGGCCCTGGGGAAGACAGTAATAGCCGCGGCACGTTTACTTGA
>NW_017026953.1:0-212 GCF_001483705.2 Eufriesea mexicana | reverse complement strand
CATATTTATGCAACAAAATTAGCTCACCACGTTATCAGTCGAAAATGTCAATAAAATTGAATTATCCGGTCAGATTCTATAGTATTGCAATGGCTATACCATGCCAATCGAGCCCATCATCCTTATTTATGCAACAAAATTGGCTCACAACGATATCAGTCGAAAATGTCAATAAAATTGAGTTTTCCAGTCAAATTCTATAGCATTGTAAT
>NW_017026952.1:0-212 GCF_001483705.2 Eufriesea mexicana | reverse complement strand
TCAAGTCAGGTCAGGTCAGATCAGGTCAGGACAGGTCAGGTCAGGCCAGATCATGTTTGGTCATGTCAGGTCAGTGCAGGTCAAGCCAGGCCAGGCAATGTCAGGCCAGGTCAGGGCAAGTCAGGTCGGGTCCGGTCAGGTCAGGTCATGCACGACCAGGCAATGTCAGGACACGTCAGGTCAGGTCCGGTCAGGTCAAGTCAGGTCAGGTC
>NW_017026951.1:0-212 GCF_001483705.2 Eufriesea mexicana | reverse complement strand
GATCTATGTCTTTTGCGCACTTCACTGCAATGCGGTCGATTTCTACGGTGTACAGTTCTCTAGCATATTCTGCTTGCCCCTGGGGAGGCCAGAAATTGTGGTCTTGGCGCGTTAGCTTAAGTTAGGTTACGTTTGGTTATGTCATGTTAGGTCAGGTTAGGACCGCGTGGATCTGCTTTTTCGGCTATACACTGCCTTCCGGAGGATTCCTT
>NW_017026950.1:0-212 GCF_001483705.2 Eufriesea mexicana | reverse complement strand
GTCTGATATCGTGGTGAACTAGCTTTCTTGCGTAAATAAGTGTGAAATATGCTATGGGCGTGCATTAGCCACTGCAATGCTATAGAATCTGCCTGAAATATTCATTTTTATTGATATTTTCGACTGATATCGTGGTGAAATAACTTTCATGCATAAACAAGCGTGAAATATACTATTGGTGTGCAATATCCATGGTAATGCTATAGAATCTG
>NW_017026949.1:0-212 GCF_001483705.2 Eufriesea mexicana | reverse complement strand
GTTAGCTCACCGCGATATTAGTCGTAAATGTCAATAAAATTAAATTTTGCGGCCACATTATAATGCATTGCGATTGCTATTGCACGCCAAAAGGATCTTTCATCTTTACCTACGCAAAGATGCCAGCTCACAACGATATTAGTCGAAAGTGTTAGTAAAATTGAATTTTCCAGCAAGATACTATAGCATTGCAATGGCTATAGCACGCCAAT
>NW_017026948.1:0-212 GCF_001483705.2 Eufriesea mexicana | reverse complement strand
GTTAGGTGAGCCTAGGTCAGGGTATGTTCGACTTTTGCGGTATACACTGCAATGCGGTGTACTCCTGCGCTCTGCTGTCCCGCATTATCTTCTGCTTGGCGCAGGGAAGGCCAGCAATAGTGGTCTCGACCTGTTAGTGTGAGTTACGATACGTTCGGTTATGTTACGTCTTGTGAGGTTATCGCACTATAGATTATACGTTAGTGCTTTGC
>NW_017026947.1:0-212 GCF_001483705.2 Eufriesea mexicana | reverse complement strand
TTAAAATAATATTTTTGTTTTGTATTGTACATACATTTATATTTTTAATAAAAATTAAATTGTGTACGTAGAATTAAACAAAAATTTATTTTTAGTAAATTATCGGAACGTAACCCCCCTTTTTGTACTGGCTTTGAGTCTCATACAACACGGTTTCACACAACACGGCATTTTCTGGCAACTTATCTACCGTGTTACAGGAGGGTTACCTG
>NW_017026946.1:0-212 GCF_001483705.2 Eufriesea mexicana | reverse complement strand
TTAAAATAATATTTTTGTTTTGTATTGTACATACATTTATATTTTTAATAAAAATTAAATTGTTTACGTAGAATTAAACAAAAATTTGTTTTTAGTAAATTATCGGAACGTAACCCCTCTTTTTGTACTGGCTTTGAGTCTCATACAAAACGGTTTCACACAACACGGCATTTTCTGGCAACTTATCTACCGTGTTACAGGAGGGTTACCTG
>NW_017026945.1:0-212 GCF_001483705.2 Eufriesea mexicana | reverse complement strand
TCAATCTAACGTGCCGAGACCACTATTACTGGCTGCCGCGGAGCCAAGCAGAAAATATTAGAATGCAGTAGAGCCCAGAAACCGGTGGATAGCAGTGTGCAGCACAGAAGTATAAAGAATCTTATCTTAACCTCAGCAAACGTAATATTACCAAATGCGGCATAACACAACCTAACGTACCGAGATCACTATCTCGGGCGTCCACACAGCCA
>NW_017026944.1:0-212 GCF_001483705.2 Eufriesea mexicana | reverse complement strand
ACGTCAAACCGCGCCGATCTGCGAATCGATTTGGCAGACTTTGGAAATGCGTAGCCGGTCTATTCCTTGACTTTTTTAAACGTTTTATACGTCAGAAAACTCGCCCGAAACTGCTCTGAAAAATAGGCTAAAAAAATCCATTTTTTTTGACCCATCCGATTTTTGTAGATTTTCGACGCCCACGATGGATAAATCGGTTGACCAATTTTGGC
>NW_017026943.1:0-212 GCF_001483705.2 Eufriesea mexicana | reverse complement strand
AAATACACCGAATAACAGTACATAGCTCGAAAGTAGAAGCTATGGTAACCTATCGTGGCCTAACCTAACCTAACCAGACGTAACGTAATGCAAACTAACTTCCCGCGGGGACTATTGCCCGCCTCACCACGGTCGAGCAGAGTATAGTGGAGCAATGTAGAGTACAGAAGTCCACCGTATAGTATTGTATAGCACAAAAGTCGAAAATACCC
>NW_017026942.1:0-212 GCF_001483705.2 Eufriesea mexicana | reverse complement strand
GTAACCTATCCTAAAGTGCCGCGAACAGTATTGCTGGCCTCCGCGGCCAAGAGCAGGAAGTATCAGAACGCGGTAGAGCGCAGAAATTCACGGAAAGGAGTGTACAGTTCAAAGGCATAAGCTATCCTATACTAACCTCCCAAACGTGGCTCAGCCGGACGTAGCATGGCTCAACCTAACGTGCCGAGACCAATACTGCTGGCATCCGCAGA
>NW_017026941.1:0-212 GCF_001483705.2 Eufriesea mexicana | reverse complement strand
TACCCAAGCTAACGTAACCTATCCGAACGTAGCCTAACTCAACCTAACGCGCCGAGATCATTACTACTAGCCCCCGCAGAGTCGAACAGGGTATAATAGACCCAAGTAGCGCATACAATGCCACCGAACGGCAATGTATAGCACAAAAATTAAAGATATCCTATTCTAACCTATCCAAACGTAACATAACCAAACGCAACATAATTCAGCCT
>NW_017026940.1:0-212 GCF_001483705.2 Eufriesea mexicana | reverse complement strand
ACGAATCCTAACCTATCCATCTCTCTATTTCTCCATACTGTCCACTGCAAACCCTCCAGCACGAAGTCCCAACGCGTTTCTCCTATCTATTTTTGAAAGTTTATTATGCAATGTTGGCTTTCGGTGCGCTCCACGGTCTTCATCTGCGAAAATTACAACTGACGTAACGATTCGTGGATGCAGCGTGCTTTGAACGGAGGGAAGCATGCTTT
>NW_017026939.1:0-212 GCF_001483705.2 Eufriesea mexicana | reverse complement strand
AGAATGGCAATGAAAAGCAGAAAACACAAAAGCATCGTAACCTAACCCAGACAAACCTAACATAACCAAACGCAACCTAAATCACCTTGCCCGCCGAGATCGATATTTCTCGCCTCCGCGGAGCAAAGCGGAATATAGCAGAGCACAGTGTAGTGAAGAAATCCACCGAATTGCAGTTTATATCAGAAAAGGCAAAGACCTCCTGACCAAAC
>NW_017026938.1:0-212 GCF_001483705.2 Eufriesea mexicana | reverse complement strand
TACAGCACGCCAATTGAATCTACCCTGCTTACATAGGCAAGAAATATAGCTCACCAAGATAATTGTCGAAACTGTCAATAGTATTGAACTTTCCAGCCAGATTCTATGGCATTGCAACGCCTATTGGCACGCCAATAGTATCTTTCCTGCTTACCTATGCAAGGAAGTTAGCTCAACACGAAATTAGTCGAAAATGTCAGTAAAATTGAATT
>NW_017026937.1:0-212 GCF_001483705.2 Eufriesea mexicana | reverse complement strand
TTGCAATGCCTATAGCATGCTAACATAATCTTTCCTCCTTATTTATGGAAGAAAGTTAGCTCATCACCATATTAGTCGTAAATGTCAATAAAATTGATCTTTCCAGCCAGATTCTTTGGCATTGAATGCCAATAGCGCGCCAATAGAAACTTTCCGCCTTATCTACGCAAGAAGGATAGCTCACCACGACATTAATAGAAAATGTCGATAAA
>NW_017026936.1:0-212 GCF_001483705.2 Eufriesea mexicana | reverse complement strand
TTGACCTGACCTGGCCTGACATTTCCTGGCCTGGCCTGACCTGCACTGACCTGACATGAACTGCGTGACTTCACCTGACCTGACATGACCTGACATGACCTAACATAACCTAACCTAACTTAGCATAACCAAACCTAACATATCCCAAACAATCCTGACCTAACCTAACCTAACCTAACCAAACCAAACCAATCCTAAGCTATCGTAATCAA
>NW_017026935.1:0-212 GCF_001483705.2 Eufriesea mexicana | reverse complement strand
ATTGCCGTGCTGTAGCCATTACAATGCTATAGAATCTGCCTCGAAAATTCAATTTTAATTACAGTTTCGACTAAAATCGTTGCGTGGCAGCTTTCTTGTATAAATAAGGAGGAAAGGTACTATTGCCGTGCAATAGCCATTACAATGCATTTGAATCTGCCTCGAAAATGAAACTTTATTGGCATTTTCGACTAATGTCGTGGTGAGGTAGC
>NW_017026934.1:0-212 GCF_001483705.2 Eufriesea mexicana | reverse complement strand
GTGAAGCAGCGTTGGTGCGGGTGTCCGCCGTAGTCCCATGGCGATGATCGCCACGGAGCCGCCACGATCCCCGAACCACCCGTCTTGATCGAGTATACTGTACGGCTCAGCGGTAACAGCCAGCCCGCCACCCAGCTCAATGAGCGTCTGCAGGAGCAGGTCCTGCGTCGCCCGCCAGTGGTTCAGGTTGGCCTGGAGCACCATGGACGACG
>NW_017026933.1:0-212 GCF_001483705.2 Eufriesea mexicana | reverse complement strand
CGTAATATTACCAAACGTAGGCTAACTCAACCTAACGTACCGCGGCCACTATTGCCGTCCTCCACAGAGCCAAACAGAACTCATTAGTGGAGAGGAGATCCAAGAAATCCATAGAAAAGTTGTGTATATCTGAAAAGTCAAAGCTACCAAATACTAACCGAAACCAACGGCACATAACCGAACATAGCCTACCTCATCTCACCACTTCGAGA
>NW_017026932.1:0-212 GCF_001483705.2 Eufriesea mexicana | reverse complement strand
ATGTACTACAGCATAGTAGATCACAGACCACTGAGGAATTTCGGTGTATAACACAAAGGTGAATGTCATCCTTACCTAACCTGATCAAACCTAACAAAACCAAACGCTGCCTGACAAAGCGTAGAGGGCCAAGGCCGCACTTGCTGTCCTTCCCAGTTTCAGGCTGAACATACCAGATCACGGCGGTGCATCGATTCTAACCGAATAGCAGT
>NW_017026931.1:0-212 GCF_001483705.2 Eufriesea mexicana | reverse complement strand
CCCATATTAGACCATATCAGATCGCACAAATCCATCGAAAGTTGTGTATAGCACAAAAGTCATTGCTGTCCTCTCCTAACCTAACCAATCGTATCACAACCAAACGTAGCATAACTCAACTTAGCGTCACGCGAGCGCTATTGCTGTCGACCTAGGAGCAAAGCAGAGCGTATTAGAGCACCGTGGAATACGGAAACTCACCGTATATCAGT
>NW_017026930.1:0-212 GCF_001483705.2 Eufriesea mexicana | reverse complement strand
CGAGGCCACAATCACTTGCATCCCCAGAGCCAAGCAGAATATACTACAGCACAGTAGAGCACAATAAACCACCGCATTGGATTGTGTAACACAAGTGTCGAAGATATCCTGACCTAACCATTCCTAACCTTACCTAACCGAACGTAGCATAAATAAATATAACGTGCCTAGGCCACTATTGCTGACATCCCCAGAGACATTCGGATGTTAGT
>NW_017026929.1:0-212 GCF_001483705.2 Eufriesea mexicana | reverse complement strand
GCTGGGTTCCCACAGTCTAGCGGAACACACTAGAGAACAGTAGAGCGCAGGAAGCCTACAAAGGGCAGTGGATAGCGCAAACGTCGGGGATTTACTTATCCTGCCTGTCCTAGCCTAGCCTAACCAAACGTAGACTAACTAAACCTAATGAGACGAAACCACTATTGCTGGCCTTCCCAGAGACAAGCAGAGCACATTAGAGCTCAGTAGAG
>NW_017026928.1:0-212 GCF_001483705.2 Eufriesea mexicana | reverse complement strand
AGTCCAATGGCAAGTACAGCCATCTACTTGCCAGAGAATACGTCTATTCAAAATCAATAAGATGTCACAGCTTGGCGATTAGATCGCCAAACGCCTACAATCCAACGGCAAGTGCAGCCATCATGTTGCCAGAGAATAGGTCTATTCATAATCTATAACCTGTTACAACACTGTGAATAGGACGCTTAACGCCTTCAATCCAATGGCAAGTA
>NW_017026927.1:0-212 GCF_001483705.2 Eufriesea mexicana | reverse complement strand
TTTTAAAAAAGGCAGAAGACAGATGCATTATTGCTCGAGATATTATTAATTGACATAAGAGGATCATCTTCAATGGACGAAACAGTACTGGGTACAGCCTTCATAATGATAGTGTAGAGGTTGGAATAATTTGTTGAATTATAATTTAGTTTTTACAGCAATTCTAGAATAATTAACATATGGTAATGTTATGGCTACGGGTAATTATAATT
>NW_017026926.1:0-212 GCF_001483705.2 Eufriesea mexicana | reverse complement strand
TACCAAACATAGCTAAACCTAACCTAACCAAACGTTACCTATCTCAACCTAACGTGCCGAGACAACCATTGCTACCATCCTCAGAGCTAAGCAGGAGATCCTAGGGCTCAGTAGAGCATAGAGGTCCATCGTACAGTAGTGTACAGCAGAAAAGTCAAAGCTACCCTAACAGAACATACTCAATCGTCTCTTAGCCAAACGTAGCAGAACTA
>NW_017026925.1:0-212 GCF_001483705.2 Eufriesea mexicana | reverse complement strand
GCTCTACGGTAATCCAATATGCTCTGCTCTGCTCTGGGGTAGTCAGAAGCATTGACCGCAGCGTTTTAGGTAGGGATAGGTTACATTCGGTTAGGTTTGGCTTGTTTGAGTTAGGATAGGATATCTTTGACTTCTGTGCTCTACAACGGGATGCGGTCGATTTCTGCGCTCTACTGGTCTCCAGTATATTTAGCTTGGCTCTGGGGAGGCCA
>NW_017026924.1:0-212 GCF_001483705.2 Eufriesea mexicana | reverse complement strand
CAAATGAAATGTAACTCAACCTATCGTGCCGCGACCAGTATTGCTGGCCTCCACAGAGTCGAGAAGAGCATATTAGAGCAGAGTAGAGCACAGAGATCCGTATCGTCTAAGTGTATAGCAGATAAGTCTAAGCTGTCCAAGCCTAACCCAGGGAAGCTTAACATAACCAAACGTATACTGTCCCAACATAATGTGCCGAGGCCACTATTGCT
>NW_017026923.1:0-212 GCF_001483705.2 Eufriesea mexicana | reverse complement strand
GTATAAATAAATCTTCCTTTCTTTAATACAAATAAAACTATCAATTTTCCAGAAATAACCTCAAACTTAAAATCTGATTGAATCATTTACAGGAATTTATGACGTTTGCTCAAAAAAGAAATTCGTAATTTCAGAAATTTTTACATTTAATTTATTTGAAAAATTTATCAACATTCTAAGTTGATTATCTCGTAAAGATTTCTTTAATTTCT
>NW_017026922.1:0-212 GCF_001483705.2 Eufriesea mexicana | reverse complement strand
AAGTAGATGGCTGTACTTGCCATCGGTTTGAAGACTTTAGGCGATTTATTCTCCATTCTATAACAGGTTATAGATTTTCATTTGACCTATTCACTGGAAGGTAGATGGCTGTACTTGCCATTGTATTGAAGGCGTTATGCGAGCTTATCACCAAGCTATGACAGGTTATAGATTATGAATATACCTATTCTCTGGCAAGTAGATGGCTGTAC
>NW_017026921.1:0-212 GCF_001483705.2 Eufriesea mexicana | reverse complement strand
AGAATCACAAATGGTTAAATATATCCTTATATTATTAACAGTAACGGACATATCTCGTAACAAGGTTATCGAGAAACTCTCTATCTGTGGACTAGGTATTAAAAGTTTATTCAAATTCTTCTGTTCTTAGAGAAACAAATGCATTATTATTTTTTAACAAAGGAAAATAAGTACGAAAATAATTACTAATTGCTTAGCACAGTAAAAAATTA
>NW_017026920.1:0-212 GCF_001483705.2 Eufriesea mexicana | reverse complement strand
CGGACAGATTAACCCAGCCGCTTTAGTGCTCTGGTGGCAAATATAATATGTACCGAACTGTCTGTTGTAAATATCTGTATCCATAAATGGTCTATACATTGATTTCGCCTGAATCGCATTTAGATTTAAATTGTCACTGAAGAAATTAGTCGAACGGCTGCATTACTGAGACCATGGCTGTAATGTTACATCAATTGTCAATACCTCGAGCT
>NW_017026919.1:0-212 GCF_001483705.2 Eufriesea mexicana | reverse complement strand
TTGGAATAATTTGTTGTCTGACGATGTAGCATCTACAGCAATTCTAGGGTTGTTAATGTATAGAACAGACATGGCTAGAGATATTTACAATTGAGTGTACGGTACTTAGTACCGTGTACACTGCAGCCGTTGCATTAGTCAGTTTAATAGTGATTTATGTATCACTGCAACTACAGAATGACAAATGAGATACCCATTATACCTCGAGGCTT
>NW_017026918.1:0-212 GCF_001483705.2 Eufriesea mexicana | reverse complement strand
TTTTCATCTAACATCGTAGTGAGCTAACTTTCTTGCATATACAAGGAGCAAAGATACAATTCAATTCCTATAGCCGTCGCAATGCTATAGAATCAGGCTGGAAGGTTCAATTTTATTGGCATTTTCTACTAACATTGTGGTGAGTTAATTTGCTTGTATAAATAAGGAGGATAGATTCTACTGGCGAGCCATAGCCATTGCAGTCCTGTAGA
>NW_017026917.1:0-212 GCF_001483705.2 Eufriesea mexicana | reverse complement strand
GACATTCACGACTTACATCTTGGTGTGCTAACTTTTCTGCACAAGTAATGAGGAGAGATTCTACTGGCATGCTATAGGCATCGCAATGCTAAAGACTCGTCTTGGAAAATTCTATATTATTGTCATTTTCGACCAATATCGTGGTGACGTATGTTCCTTGCATAAGTAAGCAGGAGAGGTCCTTTTGGAGTGCTATAGCAATTGCAATGCCG
>NW_017026916.1:0-212 GCF_001483705.2 Eufriesea mexicana | reverse complement strand
TGACAGCTGGAAACTGTCGGGGCTCGTGGAGGGTGCGTTGGAGGTTGGACGCCCGCGTGGGGGTTGGCGACGGGAAGAAAAAGCCTGGTCGGGGGACAGAACGCGTCGCTCGGGAGTCGTTAAGGCGCTATCGCGTGATTAATCTGCCCGGTGCAGCGAGCGCGTCAGTAATTCTCGCGGCAGGCATCGACTGCGTTACTTGGAAAGCCTCG
>NW_017026915.1:0-212 GCF_001483705.2 Eufriesea mexicana | reverse complement strand
TCCGTCATTACTTGCATCTGTCGTTAATCTGAAGGGTTTGTTAAAGTCAGGATACATCAGTACCTGTGCTTCGCATAAGGCTTTCTTTGACAAGTCAAAACTGTTCTGCTGTTTCTCCGCCCAAGAGAATGGTGCCTCTTTCTTTATACTATCTGCCAGATGTTTCGCAATTTTTCTAACGCTTTTAATGAATTTACAGTTATATCCAGACA
>NW_017026914.1:0-212 GCF_001483705.2 Eufriesea mexicana | reverse complement strand
AATAGACAACTGCGGAAGAATGAATGAGAACCGGCAATTGTGGATCAGTGAGAAAGAGTGAGGATGAGTGTCAATTGTTCCCGAGTGTGAGCGTGGTATGTCCAGTAAAATAAAAGTAAGAGTAAAATCCAAATACAACATTAAGATCCACATACAGAATATTAATGTATATATAAATAGATAGAGCCTTTCTTTAGTTATTTATGTTATCC
>NW_017026913.1:0-212 GCF_001483705.2 Eufriesea mexicana | reverse complement strand
TGGTTATGTTGGGTCCGGTGTGGATAGCCTTGACTTTTGTGCTCAACACTGCTATTCTGTGGAATTCTGCGCCCTACTGTGTTCTATCGTACTCTGCTTGTCCCTGGGGACGCCAGCAATGGTGGACGTGGCATATTAGGTTCCTTTATGTTACGTTTTGTTAAGTTACGTAAGGTAAAGTTTGGTTGGGATTGCTTTGACTTTTCTGCAAT
>NW_017026912.1:0-212 GCF_001483705.2 Eufriesea mexicana | reverse complement strand
ACCACTATTGTTTACCAGCCCAGAGCTGGGCTGAGTAAAGTAGTGCAACGTGTAGTGCAGAAGTGCACCGAATAGCACTGTATGGCACAAAAGTCAAGGAAATTCTAATCATGCATTCCAAACCTACGCTAACGGAACTTATCATACCTCAACCAAACGTGCCGATACCAATATTAGTGACCACCCCAGAGCGAAGCAGAACATATTAGAGC
>NW_017026911.1:0-212 GCF_001483705.2 Eufriesea mexicana | reverse complement strand
ATTCAGTTTTATTTAGATTTTCGGCTAATATCGTGGTGAGTTAACTTTCTCGCAAAAATAGGGAGGAAAGTTTGTACTGGCGTGCTATAGTCTTTGCAGTGCAGTAGAATCTGCCTGGAAAACTCAATTTTGTTAACATTTTTGACTAATTTCTTGCATAAATATGGATGAATGATTCTATTGGCTTGCTATAGCCTTCGCAATGCTATAGA
>NW_017026910.1:0-212 GCF_001483705.2 Eufriesea mexicana | reverse complement strand
TGGGCGGATATATGTTTGGATGTATGCATGGATGTATGTATGGATGCATTAACGGACGGATCCACGGATGCCTGTATGGGTGAGCGTATGTGTGTATGCGTGGATGTATGGATGTATGCTTGGATTATGTATGGATGTACGTATGGAATGATGAGTGCATAGATGGATTGATTTGTGGATGTATGGATATGTGGATGCATGGATGTATGGAT
>NW_017026909.1:0-212 GCF_001483705.2 Eufriesea mexicana | reverse complement strand
ATTCTAGAATCGCTGAAGGACTTAGATGATCAGCGAACAGAATAATCCAATGGTTATAGTATTATATAGATGGCTACACTCAGTACTGTATTGTCATGAGGTATATCGTGGTTTTAAAAATGGACTTGAATGGCTGACGTGATTCAGGGCCATCTGATCATCGAAAACGAAAAAATGAAAAAGCATTTTAATTAGAATAAATACGGTTATAA
>NW_017026908.1:0-212 GCF_001483705.2 Eufriesea mexicana | reverse complement strand
ATTTTCGACTAATATTGTGTTGACCTACCTCTCTTTCATATATAAGGAGGAAAGATTCTACTGGCGTGCTATAGCCTTTGCAATGCTATAGAATCTTACTGGAAAACACAATTTTGTTGACATTTTCGACTAATATCGTGGTGAAATACCTGTATTGCATAAATAAGGACCAAATACTCTATTGGCTCGCTATGACCACTACAAAGCAATAA
>NW_017026907.1:0-212 GCF_001483705.2 Eufriesea mexicana | reverse complement strand
TTGCAATCTTTCTTTCCATCTACAATTCACATTCACTCTCTCTCACACACACGCCAATCCATATATTTTCAGATCCTCTCATCAGAAACCTGGTAAACGTACATCAAACATGTGCCAACATATGCACGCAAATTCAAAAATTTCACCAACCCACTTCAAGAAATCCATTCATATCGCAATCTTTCCTTCCACCCACAATTCACATTCACTCC
>NW_017026906.1:0-212 GCF_001483705.2 Eufriesea mexicana | reverse complement strand
TACGTTTGGTTGGGTTCGCTTAGGTAAGGTTAGGTTGGGATTGGTGTGTTACGTTAGGACATCTTGGACTTTTGTGGTGTACGCAGCAATGCGGTGGGTTTCTGCGCTCTACTGAGCTCCAGTATGCTCAGCTTGGCTCTGGGGAGCCTGCGGCGCCCGCATGGTGTGCGCGTGACGCCGTGCTCTGATATGCGTGGTGTGTGCGCCTGTAA
>NW_017026905.1:0-212 GCF_001483705.2 Eufriesea mexicana | reverse complement strand
CGTGCTACAGACGTTTCAATACTATAGTATCTGGCTGAAAAGTTCAATATTATTGACAGTT
Organism: Eufriesea mexicana; assembly: GCF_001483705.2. NCBI lineage: Eukaryota > Metazoa > Arthropoda > Insecta > Hymenoptera > Apidae > Eufriesea > Eufriesea mexicana. Next base: position 151 of record NW_017026905.1, on the reverse strand, counting down.
TCGACTATTATAGTGGTGAGATATCTTCCTTGCCTAAATAAGCCGGGTAAATTCTATTGGCGTGCCTTAGACATTGCAATGCAGTAGGATCTGTCTGGAAATTTCAATTTTATTGACAGTTTCGACTATTATCGTGGTGGGCCTCCTTTCT
>NW_017026904.1:0-212 GCF_001483705.2 Eufriesea mexicana | reverse complement strand
CAACAAAGTGCTGAGCGCAGCCATCATCACATTACTTTCGCCGATGGCATACTTTGCACACAGTTAATGTAAACTCCAAACCAACTTTGTTATTATCAATGTATGGTACCTTCATGTCGTGACATATTTTCAAATAAAAGTACGATACGCATTACATCCACTACTATGGTTTCGTGGACATTGCATTAAACTGCTCAATGATGATTTAAATT
>NW_017026903.1:0-212 GCF_001483705.2 Eufriesea mexicana | reverse complement strand
AAAGCCTAACGTGCCTAGACCACCATTTCTTGTCTGCCCATCGCCAAGCAGAACGTATTAGCGGAGACTGGAGCGCAGAAGCCAATAGAATGGGAGTGAATAGCAGAGAGGTCAAAGTTATCCAAGCCTAACTCGTGCTAACGTAACCTAACCGAACGTAATAAAGCTATACCTAACGTGCCACGGCCACAGTTTCTGGCCTCTCCAGAGCA
>NW_017026902.1:0-212 GCF_001483705.2 Eufriesea mexicana | reverse complement strand
AAAGTTGCATTTTCCAGCCAGATTCTGTAGCATTGCAATGGCTATAGCTCGCCAGGAGAATCCGTCCTCCTTATTTATGCAGGGATGTCAGCTCACCACGATATTTGTCGGAAATGTCAATAAAACAGAATTTTCCATCCAGATACCACAGAATTGCAATGGCCATAGCTAGCCAATAGAAACTTTCCTCAGTATTTATGCAAGAAAGATAC
>NW_017026901.1:0-212 GCF_001483705.2 Eufriesea mexicana | reverse complement strand
TGGAAATGTTAGGATAGGATAGATATGACTTCTGTGCTACACAGTGCTATTCGGTGGATTTCTGCGCTCCACTGTCCGCTAATACGTTCTGCTTTACTCTGAGGAGGTTGGAAATAGTGGTGTATGCACGTTAGGTTCAGTTGTATCCGTTTGGTTATGTCACGTTTCGTCAGGTAATGCTGAGATATCTTAAACTCTTGTGCAATACACAG
>NW_017026900.1:0-212 GCF_001483705.2 Eufriesea mexicana | reverse complement strand
TTGAAGTTGGAGTCTACCTAGCGGCGAGAGTGAGAATAATGATGGTCCCTACAGACAGCATATCCGACCCAGCCCTGCTAGTGGACTCACGAGTAAGGCTACCATCTAGCAAAGCCCAGCCTGGATCGGGATTACTATTGGAATGTTGAGAAGTTATATATATAGGAAGTGGAGGTGTTTTCCGAGGACTTGCGAGAAAGTCCTCATCAAAC
>NW_017026899.1:0-212 GCF_001483705.2 Eufriesea mexicana | reverse complement strand
ATGGCCCGACCTGGCCTGACCTGACCTGACCTGACCTGACCTGACTTGACCCGACCTGGCCTGGCCTGAACTGACCTGACCTGACCTGACCTGACCTGACCTGACCCGAGCAGACCTGACTGATCCGACCTGACCTGACCTGACCTGATCTGAACTGACCTGTCCTCTCCTGACCTGAACTGAACTGACCAGAATTGTCCAGAGGAGACCTG
>NW_017026898.1:0-212 GCF_001483705.2 Eufriesea mexicana | reverse complement strand
GTTAGTGTATGCATGGATGTATGGATGGACGAATGTATGGGTGCATGGGAGCATGGATGGACGAATTTATGGATGTGCGGGTGTATCGATCTATGGATGAATGGAAGGATTGATGTACGGATGGATGGATGTATGGATGTGTGGGTGTGCGGATGCATGTTCTTATAAACGTATGGTTATATGGTTTTATGGATGTATGGATGAATGGATGT
>NW_017026897.1:0-212 GCF_001483705.2 Eufriesea mexicana | reverse complement strand
CTATGTACTTATGCGCCCTACTCTCCTCTAGTAATATCGGCTCGAATCTGGAAAGGCCAGCTACAGTGTTCGGGCTACGTTAGGTTGAGTTGTGTTATGTTCGGATATGTAATATTGGATACATTGGGGCAGGATATCTTCGACATTACCGCTATACACTGCTATCCGGTGCAATTCTTCCCTCCAGTGTGCTCTTGCATGCTCTGCTTGGC
>NW_017026896.1:0-212 GCF_001483705.2 Eufriesea mexicana | reverse complement strand
AATTTTATACGAAATATATCTATTATAACTGAAAATACGAATATGTAATGTAATGCAAATAATATATGTTTATTGATTGAATAATATACACTTTCAATTATGTGTATTTATCCACTTATCAGAAAGATGTTTATTATTGCAATATATAAAAATTTGCAGAAGATTTAAATTTGTTATACCTTTAATCAAAGAGAATGAAAATAAATGAACAA
>NW_017026895.1:0-212 GCF_001483705.2 Eufriesea mexicana | reverse complement strand
CATGTTACGCCCGTCTAGGCCAGGTCATGTTTGGTTAGGTTAGGTTAGATCTGGTTAGGTTAGCTTAGTTTCGGTCAGGCTAGGTCAGGTCAGTTCCTGTTATGTTAGGTTACGTTACGTTAGATTAAGTTCCAATAGGTAAAGATCGTTTATGTGGGTTACGTTAGGTAGATTATGTCACGTTTGGATAGGTTAGGTATAGTTAGGCTCGG
>NW_017026894.1:0-212 GCF_001483705.2 Eufriesea mexicana | reverse complement strand
TATAATTGAAAAAATTCGAGATTTGAGAAATTGTGGAGAATGACATTGTTGTAAGTTAGAATATATGAAACCATGTAGAAGAGTGTTAAAATAGGTGTATGTCATAACGTCATTTATCGAGTTATTAACAGAAGATATCCAGTCGTTCTGCATCGGACCGACGGAAAGGGACGCTCCCAGTCGTATCGCTTCCAACCGGCCGAAGGGGACGA
>NW_017026893.1:0-212 GCF_001483705.2 Eufriesea mexicana | reverse complement strand
GTCAGCGGTTGAATCCAAAGACTAAAAATCCACAGAACCCTTGACAGCTGCTTAATAAATAATCACAATCGCAAAAAAGAAACACGCTTGAAAAATTCCCAAGCTTTCACCATTAAATGACTATCATAAGCCTAAATCCAATCTCGAGGCCAAACTTTAGAGACACTACATTCATGAGATTCAGCATTCACGCCCTCGCATAATACTCTTCC
>NW_017026892.1:0-212 GCF_001483705.2 Eufriesea mexicana | reverse complement strand
ATTTTTGCGTTCTACACTACACTAATGTGTTCTGCTCGGCACGTTGGTTTGAGTTACGTTACGATTGAATATGTTACGGTTGACTATGTTAGGGGAGGGTAGCTTTGACTCAAGCGCCATAGTCTGCTATCAGATTGATTTCTGCTCCCTACAGTGCTTTAGATTTTCCAGATTGTCTGTGGGAATGCCAGGAATAGTGGTCTCGGCGCGTT
>NW_017026891.1:0-212 GCF_001483705.2 Eufriesea mexicana | reverse complement strand
GTGGATGTATGGATGTGTGAGTAGATGAATGTAAGGGTGGATGGACTGAAGTGTGGGTGGAAGGATGTGTGGATGAACGGATTCATGGATGGATGGGTTGGTGTATGGATGGATGGACGAATAGTTCTACGGATGAAAGTATGGATGTTTGTATGAATGTATATATGGATGTAGTTAAAGACGTATGTATGCGTGTATGTATGGACGTATGG
>NW_017026890.1:0-212 GCF_001483705.2 Eufriesea mexicana | reverse complement strand
GTAAATCAGAAATCGTATAATAATTAACAAGTAAAATTATTTCATTTCACTACCTCGCACACCGTTGCATTATCGCAAATTTGACGTATTAATGAATGTCGATCTTCGAAATTTTGTTAAATGGCGACTGGAGGGCGCCACTCGAGTGGAAAGGGTTAACACTAGAACTACCAACCTAGTCAAAATGACTGGTCCCAGAATTTTCCTTTTTG
>NW_017026889.1:0-212 GCF_001483705.2 Eufriesea mexicana | reverse complement strand
ATGTATATAAAATTGTATTTTCCAGCCAGATTCTACGGCATTGCAATGGCTATAGTAGACCAAAAGGATTCTTCCTCCTTACGTATACAAGGGCGATACCTCCAAACGATATTAGTCGAAGAGAACAATAAAATTGAATTTTCCGGCCAGTTTCCTCAGCACTGCAATAGCTGTAGCACGACAGTAGAATCTGTCCTCCTTATTTATGCAAG
>NW_017026888.1:0-212 GCF_001483705.2 Eufriesea mexicana | reverse complement strand
CAGTTTTGCATTTAAAAATGCCGATGATACATCCAGATGGTCTATCGTCATACGCAGTTGTAATGCTAGACATATTAGTACTCTAATTGTAGACAATTTATAATAGTAACAGTAGAATAGGTTTCGTTAAAGTTTGTATCGTAAGCTTACGAGTAACCCTTTGCTACGAGACGTGCTTCGTAATCTTGCACGTTACCATTACCAACTCTGTT
>NW_017026887.1:0-212 GCF_001483705.2 Eufriesea mexicana | reverse complement strand
TGTTCCAAGTAATTCGTACCGACGAATTTAAAAGTAATATCCGGTTTAGACGTTGTCCGGGTACAATTATGCGACGAGAACGCTCGTGTAAATCGTCCGGAATTTGCGCCAATACTGTTAAATATCCTTAAACGTTTCGCTCAGAAAGCAATTACGTGACTAATATCTCTAACTGGAAACTCCGGAACCCGTGATAGAATGGAGTAACTTGA
>NW_017026886.1:0-212 GCF_001483705.2 Eufriesea mexicana | reverse complement strand
AGTAGAACAACGCAGAGCGTAGAAATCTTCCGAATAGCAGTGGATAGCACAAAAGTCAATACTCTCCTATCCTACCGTATCCAAACATAGTGTAACCAAATGCAACCTAACACAGCCGAACGTGCCGAGACCGCTATTGCTGGCCTCCACAGTGCTAAGCAGAATATGATAGGGCACAGTGGAGCGCGGAGAGCCACAGAATATCAGTGTGC
>NW_017026885.1:0-212 GCF_001483705.2 Eufriesea mexicana | reverse complement strand
ATTAACCGTCGCCAATTGCGGTCGACCTATTGACGATATACAATCCCCAATAGTTTAATTTGTCACTATGTGTGAGGATTATTAAATATTCTTTGGAATGGATCCTAGGACGTTTAATCCTTTGCACTCGGCGAATTTTTCGTTACAGAAAAATAGTAATTCGAAGACTTTCTGCTATAAGGTCGACGATATTTCTAAAACGGTAAATAAGA
>NW_017026884.1:0-212 GCF_001483705.2 Eufriesea mexicana | reverse complement strand
AATTGTTCCTCTGACTATCATATTTTTCAGCTATTTAAATTATCTTTATCTAAGGATTATGAACAATTGTATTATGAACATTTAGTGGAGGTGTGTTTGATTAAAAAAATTGGAGCAGCGTAGGAATTTTAATTAAGATCTATGGGTAATGTGTGGGGGATGTATACATTTTGTCTAGTCATATGTCGATAATGGTTTGTTTATTCAAACAA
>NW_017026883.1:0-212 GCF_001483705.2 Eufriesea mexicana | reverse complement strand
GTGTATGGATTGATGGATGTATGGATGGATGGAGGTATGGATGGATGTGTTTGTGGATGTATATATGTATGAATGTATGGATGTATGGATGGATGGATGTATGTATGGATGTATGTATGGATGTATATCTGTGTGGATGTATGGATGGGTGGATGTTTGAGTGGATGGATGTGTGGATGGATGGATGTGTGGATGTATGTATGGATATATGT
>NW_017026882.1:0-212 GCF_001483705.2 Eufriesea mexicana | reverse complement strand
AATTTAAAATTTTAAATAATAAAATTTTAAATAATAAAATTTTAAATGTCATAATAGGTAAGATACGAGTGTAAAGATCGACCATCACACGTGAAATTATTTTTCCTATAGTTCAACGAATTTTGATCTCTATCTTTAATCGTATCTTAATCAATAATTATCCTTCTTAATTAATAATAATAAGAGAAAATCCCAAAATGCTAGCAAAATAC
>NW_017026881.1:0-212 GCF_001483705.2 Eufriesea mexicana | reverse complement strand
GTTTAGCACAAAAGTTAAAGCTGCCCCTTCTCAACGTAACCAATCGTAAGATAACCGAACGTAGCGTAACTAAAAGTAACGTGCCAAGCCCTCAGCCGCTGTCCTCCCCAAAGTCATGTGGAGCATATTGCAATGCAGCAGAGCGCAGTAATCCACCGAATAGCAATGTATAGCACAAAAGCTAAAGCCATCCTTTCCTAACGTAGCAGACC
>NW_017026880.1:0-212 GCF_001483705.2 Eufriesea mexicana | reverse complement strand
TGGCCTGACCTGACCTGATGTGAACTGACTTGACATGATCTGCTCCGAATTGAACTGACCTGAGCTGACCAGACCTGACCAGACATGATCTGGCCTGGCCTGACCTGACCTGACCTGAACTGACAACATCTGACCTGACCTGACCTGATCTGTCCTGACTTTAACCGGCCTTACCTGACTTGACCTGTCCTGACTGACCTAACCTGACCTGA
>NW_017026879.1:0-212 GCF_001483705.2 Eufriesea mexicana | reverse complement strand
TCGAAGCCATCGTAGCTAAACCAGCCTAACTTAACATTACCAATCGCAACAAAGCACAAACTAACGTGCCATCGCCTCTGTTGCTATCCTCCCCAGTGTATAGCAGAGTATAGTAGAGCAATGTAGAGCACAAGAATCCACCGAATAGTAGCGTACAGTACATAAGTCGCGGATGCCCTAACCAAGCCTGGCATAACCTAACATAACCAAAC
>NW_017026878.1:0-212 GCF_001483705.2 Eufriesea mexicana | reverse complement strand
ACCTTTATTATACTAGAACTACTGTGGAATTTAAATCATCACTGAGCAGACTAATCCACCGGTGGCAGTGCTCTATTTGTTGATACGACAACTACCGCAAAGGGAAGTGTAAATATATCTAGCCATAACTGGCGTATACAATGAACATTCAATAACTTCTATGGAATTCAAATGATAACTTAATCCAACGGCTACAGCAATGTGATGATTGC
>NW_017026877.1:0-212 GCF_001483705.2 Eufriesea mexicana | reverse complement strand
TAAAATTGAATTTTCCAGCCAGGTTCTATAGCATTGCAATGGCTACAGCACGCCAATAGGATACTTCTGACTTATATATGCAAGAAAGCTGGCTCGCCATGATATTAGTCGAAAATGTCAATAAAATTGAAATTTCCAGCCAGATTCTCTAGCATTGCAGTGACTGTAGTACGCCAGAAGAACCTTTCCTCCTTCTATGTGCAAGAAAGTTA
>NW_017026876.1:0-212 GCF_001483705.2 Eufriesea mexicana | reverse complement strand
TGGATTCCTGTGATCAACTGTACAATGGTTTGATCTGCTTGGCTTCGAGATGGCCATCAGTAGAGGTCACGGCACGATAGGCTGAGTAATGGTACGTTTGGTTATGTCACGTTTGTATATGTTAGATTAGGACAGCTTAGACTTACGTAGCATACACTGCTCTTCGGTAGATTCTTCCACTCTACATTGCTCCACTGTAATCTGCCCGACTG
>NW_017026875.1:0-212 GCF_001483705.2 Eufriesea mexicana | reverse complement strand
AAGGATGGATGGATTTATGAACGGATGGATGTATGGATCGATGGATGTATGGATGTATGGTTGTATGGAAGGATGGACGGAAGAGTGGATGAATGGATGCGTAGATGAACGGATGGAAGTATGGATGTACGGATGGATGGATGTATGGTTGTATGTATGGACGTTTGTATGTATGTGTGTATGGATGAATGCATGCATGTATGTATGGATGT
>NW_017026874.1:0-212 GCF_001483705.2 Eufriesea mexicana | reverse complement strand
GACTATTGTGCTTTACACTGCGTTTCTATGGATTCCTGCGATCTACGCTCCACCGATATGTACCGCTTGGTCTTGTGGAGGTAAGCAATAGTGGTAGCGGCACGTTAGATCGTGTTAGGTTGCGTCTGGCTATGTCATGTTTGGTATGGTTAGGCTATGATAGCTATGACTATCGTGTTGTACACAGCTATCCGGTATTTCTGCACTCTGCT
>NW_017026873.1:0-212 GCF_001483705.2 Eufriesea mexicana | reverse complement strand
CCCCATGTTCTAGTAGATTGTAGCAGAGCAACAAAGAGCGCAGATATCCTCCGAAAAGCAGTGTATACAACAAAAGTCAAATTTGTCGTAACACATCCTAGCCAAACGTAGCATAACCAAACGTAACATGGCAAAGCCTAGCGTGCCTCTATCACTATATTTGTCCTCCGAAACGGCAAGCAGTATATATTAGAGGAGACCGGAAAGCAGAA
>NW_017026872.1:0-212 GCF_001483705.2 Eufriesea mexicana | reverse complement strand
ATGACTATATCGTGCTGAGTACGGCCACCTACATATTACTAGACCCATTGACTCAATCTGTACGCTGCTCATTCTATTCCTGTGGGAATTCTAGTATGATAAATGGATAGATACATCACAGCGAGAGAAATTAGCAATTCATGAGAGAGAGCACTGTGTACAGCAATCTACATAGCACAATACTCATTGTTATAAATTATCAGCCGTAAAAT
>NW_017026871.1:0-212 GCF_001483705.2 Eufriesea mexicana | reverse complement strand
TGGATTGATGGCGTTATGCGGTCTATTCACCAAGGTATAACAGGTTATAGATTTTGAATAGACATATTCTCTGGCATGTAGATGGCCGTACTTGCCATTGGATTGAAGGCGTTAGACGTTCTGTTCACCAAGCTATAACAGGTTATAAATTCTGAATAGGCCTATTCTCTGGCGACTAGGTGGCTGTACTTGCCATTGGATTGAACGCGTTA
>NW_017026870.1:0-212 GCF_001483705.2 Eufriesea mexicana | reverse complement strand
GATATATGTATTGATATATGTATGGATGTATTAATGGGTGGATGGATGGATTGTTGTATGGATCTATGGATCGATGGATGTATGGATGGGTGGATGTATGGATAGATGGAAGTACGGGTGCATGTATGTATGGATTTACGAATGTATGTATGATACGGATGTATATATTTATGGATGTATGTTTCAATGTATGTATGGATGTACGTATGGTT
>NW_017026869.1:0-212 GCF_001483705.2 Eufriesea mexicana | reverse complement strand
CCAGATTCTATAGCATTTAAATGGCTATAACACGCCAATAGAATCTTCCCTCCTTATTTATGCCAGAAAGTTAAGTCACCACGATATTAGCCGAAAACGTCAATAAAAATGAATTTTACCGACAGATTCTATAGCATCGCAATGAGTATAGCACGCCAATAGGATATTTCTTCCTTATTTATACAAGAAAGTTAGCTCACCACGATATAAGT
>NW_017026868.1:0-212 GCF_001483705.2 Eufriesea mexicana | reverse complement strand
ATTCAATTTTCCTGACATTTTCTACTAATATCCTGGTTACCTACCTTTCTTGGATATAAAAGAGGGAAAGATGGTACTGGCGAGCTATAGTCATTGGGATGCTATAGAATCTGCCCGGAAAAATCAATTTCATTCTTATTTGCGACTAATATCGTGGTGACATAACCTTCTTGTATATATAAGGAGGAAAGATTCTACTGGCGTACTATAGT
>NW_017026867.1:0-212 GCF_001483705.2 Eufriesea mexicana | reverse complement strand
ACGATGCTCAGAAATATTATACGAAATTTTCTTTGGGAGCAGTCGTATCTATGTCCTGCCAATATTTCCAGAGGAAGGTACGTATAGAGGAGTATAGAAGAGTAATTTTAATATCATCGTTTGTCGACTCGAGCGAGGACGATGATCCAAGCGACGAGAAAGGGATGAAGAGGGTTAATGTCCGCTGACAAGACGCGAGAAGTTGGACGTTT
>NW_017026866.1:0-212 GCF_001483705.2 Eufriesea mexicana | reverse complement strand
GTTGTATGGATGGATGTATGGATGTATGGGTGTATGGATGTATGGATGTACGAATGTATGGATATTCGGATGTATGGATGTATGGATTTATATATGTATGTATGTATGGATGGATGGATGTATGTATAGATGTATGTATGGATGTAATAATGGATTGATGGATTGGTGGATGGATGTATGTGTGGATGTATGCATGGATGAATGTATGGGTG
>NW_017026865.1:0-212 GCF_001483705.2 Eufriesea mexicana | reverse complement strand
GCACCGCAATACGGTGCATTTCTGCGCTCTACTGTGCTGTAGTAAATTCTGCTTGGCTCTGGCGTAGCAGGCAATAGTGTCCCCGGCACGTTAGGCTGAGCTTGGCTACGTTCGGTTATGTTACGTTCGGCTAGGTTGGGATAGGTTATCTTCGACTTTCGTGCCATACACTGCGATTCTATGGATTTCTGAGTGCGACTGTCATCTAATAT
>NW_017026864.1:0-212 GCF_001483705.2 Eufriesea mexicana | reverse complement strand
GTCAAAGCCAGCGAGTTTGGTCTCGGCACGTTAGGTTGAGCCAGGTTACGATCGGTTAGGTTGCGTTAGGCTAAGTTTGTTCAGTATAGCACCAACTTTTGTGCTGTACACTGCTATTGGGTGGCTTTCTGAGCTCTGCTGTGCTCAACTACGTCCTTCATGGCTCTGGGAATGGCTGCAAAAGCGGTCTCGTCACGATAGGCTGAGTTATG
>NW_017026863.1:0-212 GCF_001483705.2 Eufriesea mexicana | reverse complement strand
TGGGGAGCATTGCTTGACTTTAGTGCTATAGTCAGCTATTAGGCGGATTTCTGCGCCATACGGTTTTCTAATCTTTTCAGCTCTGCCCTGTGAAGTCCACCAATAGTGGCCTCGGCACGTTTTGTTGAGACAGGTTACGTACGGGTTGATTGGGTTAGGCTATGTTTGGTAAGGATAGCACTAACTTTTGTGTTGTACACTGCTATTCGGTG
>NW_017026862.1:0-212 GCF_001483705.2 Eufriesea mexicana | reverse complement strand
ACCATACCTAACACAAGCCAACGTAACCTAACCTAACGTAGGGATTCTCAACATAACGTGCCGGCGACCATCTTTGCTGGCCTCCACAGGTTCCAGCAGATTAGAGTAGAGCACAATAGAGGGCAGGAATCCACCCACTGATTGTGCATAGCACGAAAGTCAACGACATACTAACGAAACAATACCTAACCTAAGCAAGTCATGCACAACGT
>NW_017026861.1:0-212 GCF_001483705.2 Eufriesea mexicana | reverse complement strand
CGATATTACTCGATAATGTCAATAAAATTGAATTTTCAGTCAAACTGTATAGCATTGCAATGGCTAAAGCATGCCAATAGAAACCTTCCTCCTCATTTACGCAACAAAACCAGCTCTCCATGATATTAGCCGAAAACGTCTATAAAATAGAATTTTCCAGGCAGATTCTATAGAATTGCAATGGATATAGCATGCCAATAGAATCTTTGTTC
>NW_017026860.1:0-212 GCF_001483705.2 Eufriesea mexicana | reverse complement strand
GCTTATTCTCTGGCAAGAAGATGGCCGTACGTGCCATTGGATTGAATGCGTTAGGCGATCTATTTACCAAGCTATAACAGGTTATAGATTTAGAATAGCACTATTTTCTGTCTAGTAGATGTCTGTAATTGCCATTGTGTTGAAGGCGATAGGGGAGCTATTCACCAACCTACAACAGATTATAGATTTTGAATAGACCTCTCCTCTGGCAA
>NW_017026859.1:0-212 GCF_001483705.2 Eufriesea mexicana | reverse complement strand
TACTAGTGGCGTGCTATGGCCTTTTCAAAGCTATAGAATACTGCTGGAAAATACATTTTTACTTATATTTTCGTCTAATATCGTGGGGACCTAACTTTCTTGTATATATAAGCAGGAAAGATTCTACAGGCGTGCTATAGCCATTGAAATGCTTCAAAATCTGGTGGGAAAAAGTAATTTTACTGACATTTTCGACTAATATCGCGGTGAGC
>NW_017026858.1:0-212 GCF_001483705.2 Eufriesea mexicana | reverse complement strand
CTAACGTGACGAAACGACTATTACTGGTCACTCCAGAGGCCAGCAGAGTATGGTAGGGCAATGTTGACAGGGGAAATCAACCGAAGAGCAGTGTGTAGCACAAAAGTCAACGTTAAGAAGTCCAAACCTATCCTAACATGCCTTATCCGCACGTAACATAACAAATCCTAACGTGCCGCGGACACTACTGCTGGCGTCCATAGAGACAAGCA
>NW_017026857.1:0-212 GCF_001483705.2 Eufriesea mexicana | reverse complement strand
CCTCGGCACGTTATGTTGAGTCACGTTACCTTCGGTTCGGCTGGCTTAGGACAACTATGGTCAGGACAGCTTTAACTTTTGTATTGAACACAGATATTAGGTGGATTTCTGCTTTCTAATGTGCTGTAGTACGTCCTGCTTATCTCTGAGGAGCGCAACAATAGCGGACCCGGCACGTTAATTGAGTGGTTATGTTCCATTGGTTTGGGTTA
>NW_017026856.1:0-212 GCF_001483705.2 Eufriesea mexicana | reverse complement strand
ACTACGTTCAGGTGTGTTACGTTTAGATATGTAACTTTTTGATAGATAAGGATAGGCTACTTACTCTTTTATGTCATACACTGCCATTCGGTGGACTTCTGCGTTCTAATGCGCTCTAGTATGCTCTGAATGGTTCTTCGGTCGCTAGAAATGGTGGTCTCTGCACGTTACGTTTAGTTAGGTTTCGGTTCGTTGGGTTAAGTTAGGAGGGC
>NW_017026855.1:0-212 GCF_001483705.2 Eufriesea mexicana | reverse complement strand
GTTTGGTCAGGTTAGGTTAGAAAGGGTTTGGTTAGGAAATCTTTGACTCTTGTGATGAACACTTCAATGCTGGGGACCTGTGCACTATACTGCCCTCTAGTATATCCTGCTTATCCCTGGGATCGCCAGCAGCAGTGGTCACGGCAGGATAGGTTGGGTTATGTTTGGCTAGGTTTGGCCAGGGTATCTCTTACTCTTGCGATACAGACAGC
>NW_017026854.1:0-212 GCF_001483705.2 Eufriesea mexicana | reverse complement strand
AAGTTTAATGAAAAGTATGCTTTTGTATACAAGTATTTTGGACTAAAAAATAATAGCAAATTTGAAAAAGAGACTAATATTAAGATGGCTAAAGAGTAATATTAGTATTTTAACCCTTTACACTCGAGAGGTGCCTTTCAGTCTCCATTTGATAAAATTTCGTAGCTCGATATTAATTAATCTATTAAATTTGAAATAATGGAACAATGTGG
>NW_017026853.1:0-212 GCF_001483705.2 Eufriesea mexicana | reverse complement strand
GGGGATGGCAGCAGTAGCGGTCTCGGCACGTTAGTATGATTTATGCTACGACTGGTTATGTTCCGTTGGCTTGGGTTGTTCTGGGTTGCTTTTAGTTTTCCGATATACACTTCGGTACTATGGATTTCGGCGTCCTAGACTCCACTAACGTGTTCTGCTTTTCTCTGGGGAGGCCAGCAATAGTGGTCGCCGCACTTTATGTTGAGATATGT
>NW_017026852.1:0-212 GCF_001483705.2 Eufriesea mexicana | reverse complement strand
ATTTCTGCGCTCTACTGTGCTCCAATAAGTCCAGCTTTGCTTAGTGGATCTCGGCAATAGAGGCCTAGGCACGTAATGTTGGGTCAGGTTACGGCTAGTTCCGTCACTCTTGGTTATTTTAGGCAACGGTTGCTTCGACTTTTGCGCTGCAGACTGCTATTCGGTGGATCCCTGCGCTGTACTGTGCTCTAGTATGTTCAGCTTGGCTCGGT
>NW_017026851.1:0-212 GCF_001483705.2 Eufriesea mexicana | reverse complement strand
CTGCTTTGCCCTGGCGAGGTCAGCAATAATGGCCCCGGCAAGTTATGTCGAGTTATGCGTTTGACTGTTTTGGGTTAGGGCATGTAATGCTTGGATATATTTGACGTTTGTGCTATGCACTGCGTTGCGTCGGATGTCTGCCCTCTACAGTTACCTAATATGTTGTGCCAGGCTCCGAGGAGGACAGCAATAATGGTCTCGGCACGTTACGA
>NW_017026850.1:0-212 GCF_001483705.2 Eufriesea mexicana | reverse complement strand
AAGACAGCAATAGCGGCATTGGCATGCTACGCTTTGTTATGCTACGCTTGGGTTAGTTAGGTTGTGCCAGGTATGGTTACGATATGTATGACCTTACGCTGTACACTGCACTGCGGTAGATTTCTGCACTCAACTGTACTGCAGTATGATCTGCTTGGCCCTGTGGTTGCCTGTAATAATGGTCTCGGCACTTTATGTTGAGATAGCTTACG
>NW_017026849.1:0-212 GCF_001483705.2 Eufriesea mexicana | reverse complement strand
CTATATCCATTGAAATGATAAGGAATGTGCCTGGCAATTTCGATTTTATAGACATTTTCAACTGATATCGTGGTCGGCTAGCTTCCTTGCATAAATAAGGAGGAAAGATTGTATTGGCGTGCTATTGCCATTGCAACGCTATAGTATCAGGATGGAAAATTCAATTTCATTGACATTTTCTGCTAATAACGTGGTGAGTTAACTTTCTCGCA
>NW_017026848.1:0-212 GCF_001483705.2 Eufriesea mexicana | reverse complement strand
TGGTTACGTTTAGCTGTGTTACGCTTGGTTAGGTTAGAAAATGGGAGCCATGGCCTTTGCGCTATGTACTCCTATTCGGTGGATTTCTGCGCTGTGCTGTGTTCTACTAATCCAGCTTTGCTCTAGGGATGCCAGAAATGGTAGCCGCAGAACGTTGGGTTGGAATAGATGGCGTTCAACTAGGTTAGGTTATGTTGCATTCTGTCAGGATA
>NW_017026847.1:0-212 GCF_001483705.2 Eufriesea mexicana | reverse complement strand
CAAGCGCAACATAACTGAACGTAATCTAACTCAACCTAACGTGCCGAGCCCACAGTTACTCGCCCCCCCCAGAGCCAAGCAGAGCATATTAGGAGTTTAAGTAGTATTAGAAAAGCAGTACATATCACAAAAGTCAATGCTATCCCCAATACCCTAATGAAACGTAACATAACCCAACTTAGCCTATATCAAACTGACATGCCGGGACCGCA
>NW_017026846.1:0-212 GCF_001483705.2 Eufriesea mexicana | reverse complement strand
GTACATTGCAATTCTGTGTATTACTGCCTTTTACTGTGCTCTAATATATTCTGCGTGGCTCTGTGTAGGCCTGCAATATTTGCCTCATCACGTTATGTTGAGTTACACTACGTTCGGTCAGGTTAGGAATGTTTGGTTGGGATTCATTCTTTTGGCTATAGACTGCTACTCTGTGGATTTATGCGCTCTCCGTCACTGGAACATACTCCGCT
>NW_017026845.1:0-212 GCF_001483705.2 Eufriesea mexicana | reverse complement strand
CTGAGTATGTATATGACAATGTATATTGGAAGAGCACCTCTGAGGCGAATAGATGAGATATTTTTCAAAAAAATTTTTGGGAAAATGAGGAGAGACAATCTTCTATAGAGGAGAACACCGAGAGAGTAGTATTGTGTAGTTTGGGTGGCGGCTACGATGAGAGGCTTTGTAAAATTGGAAATCCTCGCAGTGTAAGATTGAAGCAAAACAGG
>NW_017026844.1:0-212 GCF_001483705.2 Eufriesea mexicana | reverse complement strand
TGTATGGATCGATGGAAGAATGGATGGATGGGTGTATGGAAGGATGGATGAATGGACGGATGGATGGATGGATGGATGGATGTATGGATGCTTGGGTGTATGTATAGATTGAGGTATGGTTAGAGGGATGAACGGGTGTATGGATGTACGTATGGATGTATGTATGGATGTATGCATGGATGTATGAATGGATGTATATATGGATGTATGCA
>NW_017026843.1:0-212 GCF_001483705.2 Eufriesea mexicana | reverse complement strand
TAGAAGATATATGACTTACATTGAACTGTATTACGCGTATGCTGCTTGAAAAATCGCCGCACAAGTTTTATATCGGACGAATTGCTGACTGCCGAATTTTGGAATTAATATAATCAAGTATTTAATTAATTTGATTACATGTATGATTGAAATCTGCCAATTGGTTAGTGCTATGAATGTGATCAATTATCATATCAAACATTATTATCTTT
>NW_017026842.1:0-212 GCF_001483705.2 Eufriesea mexicana | reverse complement strand
TCCGAAAAGTTGTTTCCGTGGATAATCATCTCGACCGCCATCGCAGTTTCATACTTTTCACTGAACAATTATCACAGTGGAGCTAGGTCTCTGTCCGTGGCTTAACGAGTCTGACAAACAGCTAAGGCCCCCGAGGTCACGTCCAGTTACCTTTTTCGTGCATCAGCCTCGGGAAATTTATTTCCACGGTTCATTGTTCCGCTCGTTAACAG
>NW_017026841.1:0-212 GCF_001483705.2 Eufriesea mexicana | reverse complement strand
TCCCCAGAGCCAAGTGGAGCATAGGAGAGCACAGTGGAACGCATAATTCAACCGAATAGCGGAGTACAGCATAACAGTCAGAGCTACCGTACCCTAACGTAATCAACCGTCATAAGACCAAACGCAACCTAACTATCACAAATGTACCGCGTCCACCATTGCTGGCCTCGCAGAGCCGAGCAGAACATATTAGTGTGGAGTAGAGCACAGAA
>NW_017026840.1:0-212 GCF_001483705.2 Eufriesea mexicana | reverse complement strand
CAGAGGGAAACGGTGATCGCTTGATCAGAGTAGTGCGACGAAATCCGCCGAATAGCATTCTGCAGCACGGAAGTTAGTGCTACACTGTCTTAACCCAAACAAACATAACCTTACCAAACGTTGCATAACAGAGACTGCCGTGCCGATATCACTATTGCTGCACTCCTCAGAGCCAAGCAGAGCATATTAGAACACAGCAGAGCGAAGAAAAC
>NW_017026839.1:0-212 GCF_001483705.2 Eufriesea mexicana | reverse complement strand
ATGTTACGTTTGGCTAGGTCAGGATACGATAGCTGAGTATTTTGTGCTGTACACTAATGATGGTTGTATTTCTGCATTCTACTGTGCAGGAATAAGTTCTGCTAGTCTCTGTGCTGGCTCAGGATAGGATATATTTGACTTCCGTACTTTGCGCTGTTATTCGATGCAGAGGGCAGAAGCTGGGGAGGGTTCTGGTGTAAGGTGTCCGCCAG
>NW_017026838.1:0-212 GCF_001483705.2 Eufriesea mexicana | reverse complement strand
AGAATTGTTTCCCCTTGTTTATGCAAGAAAGTTAGCTCACCACGATATTAGAAGAAAATATTATTAAAATTGGATTTTCCAGCCAGATTCTTTAGCATTGCAATGGCTACAGCGCGCCAACGGAATTTTGCCTCCATATTTATGCACGCAAGTTAGCTCACCACGACAATAGTCGTATATGTGAGTAAAATTGCAATTTCCAGACTGATTCT
>NW_017026837.1:0-212 GCF_001483705.2 Eufriesea mexicana | reverse complement strand
GGCGAGATACAGACATAGCAATGCAACTGAATCTGTCTGGAAAGTTCAATTTTATTGACATTTGCGACTAATATCGCGGTGAGTATGCTTTCTTGCATAAGTAAGGAGGAAGGATCACTTTGGCGTGCTGTAGCCATTGCAATGCTGTAGAGTCTGGCTGGAAAGACCAATCTTATTGACATCCTCGACTAATATCGTGGTGAGCAAAATTT
>NW_017026836.1:0-212 GCF_001483705.2 Eufriesea mexicana | reverse complement strand
CGATATAGTATGTAGTTAAGTGGAATCCTGTGCCCTACACTGCTCGAACGCTTTAAGCTAGGCCCTGGGAAGGCCAGAAATAGCGGTCTCTGCACGTTAGGTTGAGACAGGTTACGTCGGGTTGGGTTTGTTTAGGATGAGTTTGGCTCGGGTAGCTTTAACTTTTGTGGTGTGTAATGCAGCACGGTTGACTCCTGCGCCCTACTGTGCTC
>NW_017026835.1:0-212 GCF_001483705.2 Eufriesea mexicana | reverse complement strand
TTTGTTGCATAAATAAGGAGGAAAGATTCTATTGGCACGCTATAGCCATTGCGATGCTATAGAGTCTGACTGGAAAATTCAATTTTATCGACATTTTCGACTAATATCGTGGTGACCCAGTTTTGTTGCAGAAATAAGGAGGAAATATGCTATTGGCATAGAAAAGGCATTGCAATGCTATTGAAACTGGCTGGAAAATTCAATTTTATTGA
>NW_017026834.1:0-212 GCF_001483705.2 Eufriesea mexicana | reverse complement strand
ACAGAATCTGGCTGGAAAATGTAGCTTTACAGACATTTTTGACTAATATCGTGGTGAGGTAACGTTCTTGCGTAAATAAGGAGGTAAGATTCTATTGGCGTGCCATAGCCATTGCAATTCTATAGCATCTGAATGGAAAATTCAATTTCATTGACATTTTCTACCTATATCGTGGTGAGCTGACATCCTTGCATAAATAAGGAGGAAAGATT
>NW_017026833.1:0-212 GCF_001483705.2 Eufriesea mexicana | reverse complement strand
AACGGAGCAAGTTGTAGCAATATAGAGTGCTGAAATTCACCGAACAGCAGGGTATAGCATAAATGTGAAAGTTGTCCTATCCTAGCCTAAACAAAAGTAACAAAAGTAATCGCAGTCTAGCTCAACCCAAAGTGCCGACGCCACGCTTCCTGCCCTCCCCGGAGACAAGCAGGACATACCAGAGCACATTTGAGCGCAGGAGTCCACCGAAT
>NW_017026832.1:0-212 GCF_001483705.2 Eufriesea mexicana | reverse complement strand
GTGGTTGGCTGGACGGATGATTGGATTAACAGACTGATGGATGGATGGATGGATAGGTGGACGGATGAATGGATGGATGGGTCTATGGATGGCTGGATGTATGGGTGGACGTATGAACGGGTGTACGTATGGATGTATGGATTCGTGTGTGGAAGGGCATATGTACGAATGTTTGTATGGATGTATGTATGGATGCGTGTGTTTATGAATAT
>NW_017026831.1:0-212 GCF_001483705.2 Eufriesea mexicana | reverse complement strand
AAAACCTAACCTAACCAAACATAACCAAACGTAACCAAACACAACCTAGCGTACCTATGCCACTACTGCTGACCTGCCATGATCATAGAAGAACGTCTTAGTGCACAGTAAAGTGCAGGTGCCCACCGAATTGCAGTGTATAGCACCGAAGTCAACGACAACCTGTCCTAACCAAGCAGAGCGTAACATAACCAAACGTAACGTATATCACA
>NW_017026830.1:0-212 GCF_001483705.2 Eufriesea mexicana | reverse complement strand
TGTGCTCTACTATACTCTGCCCGACTCTGGGGAGGCCAGCAATACTGGTCTCGGCACGTTCAGTTCAGTTAGGTTACGCTTGTCTATATCGCGTTCGGATAGGTTAGGAGAGGATAGCTTTTACTTTTGTGCTATGCACTGCTATTCGGTGGATTTATGCGCTGTACATTACTCTCCTATACCATACTCGGCTTTGGTGGGGGGGGGGGGGG
>NW_017026829.1:0-212 GCF_001483705.2 Eufriesea mexicana | reverse complement strand
GATGCTATTGGCGTGCTATGGCCATTGTAGCGCAATAGAAGCTGACTGGAAAATCCAATTTTACTGACATTTTCGCATAATATCGCCTTGAGCTATCTTTCTTGCATATCTAAGGAAGAAAGATTATATTGGCGTGCAATAGTCATCGCAATGCTGTAGAATCTGCATGGAAAATTCAATTTTCTTGACATTTTCAAATAATATCGTGGTGA
>NW_017026828.1:0-212 GCF_001483705.2 Eufriesea mexicana | reverse complement strand
CTGCAGCACAGTAGTGCTCAGAAATCGACCGCATTGTACTAGAGAGCACAAAAGTCGAAGACATCCTGACATAACCTGACATAGCCTAACAAAACCAAACGTGGCTTATTCCAGCAGTGCGTGTAGCCACCGCTGCCGCTGGCCTCCGCAGGGCGAAGCAGAATGTAGTAGAGCTTCGACGTGAGCAGAAGTCCACCGTACATCTGTGTTTA
>NW_017026827.1:0-212 GCF_001483705.2 Eufriesea mexicana | reverse complement strand
CACTGCGATACTTTGGATTTCTGTGCCACACTCTCCTCTAATATGTTCTGCTTTGCTCTGAGGTGGGCAGCAAGGCAGGACTCAACACGTTGGGTACAGTTAGGTTTCTCTTGGTTTCGTTACGTTTGAATGAGTCAGGATAGGGTAGATTATGGTTTTGTCATGTACACTGCAGTTCGGTGGCTTTCTGCGTTCTACATCGCTCTTCTATA
>NW_017026826.1:0-212 GCF_001483705.2 Eufriesea mexicana | reverse complement strand
TGTATGGATGGATGTGTATATGGGTGGATTTATTTATGGATGTATGGGTGTGTGGATGTATGGATGTACGAATGAATGGATGTATGTTTGTATGGATGTATGGTTGGATAGATGTATGCATGTCTGGATGTATGTATGTATGGATGTAATTGCGTTATGTGTGTATGGATGACTGCATGTACGAATGAATTTATGGGTGTATGTGTGGATCT
>NW_017026825.1:0-212 GCF_001483705.2 Eufriesea mexicana | reverse complement strand
TAATGTGCTCTCGTATGAACTGCTTGCCCCCGAGGATGCCAGTAATAGTGGTTTCGGCACGATAGGTTGTGTTATGTTACGTTTCGTTACGTAAGGTTAGGTGTTTTCGATTAGGATTTCTGTGACTCTTGTGCTATACACTGATATTTGTTGGATTGCTGCTGTCTACGTTGTTCTACTATGCTCCTCTGGGCCATGGGGAGGCAAGCGAC
>NW_017026824.1:0-212 GCF_001483705.2 Eufriesea mexicana | reverse complement strand
GTGTTGCCAGTTGGAAATGACACTAGCCATAACCGTATCAGAAATTCATTATTTCGGAGTTGCTTTGGAATTTACGACATCAGTGAGCAGAGCAGTCCAACGGTTACGTTACTGAGATGATGGCCGTTCTTAGTACCGTGCTGTTAATCTTTAACGTCCCGAGGGATAATGGATCTGTCTTTTGACATGCAAGGATTGCTATGTAAACGAAG
>NW_017026823.1:0-212 GCF_001483705.2 Eufriesea mexicana | reverse complement strand
AGTTGAATTTTCGAGGCAGATTCTATAGCATTGTAATGGCTATTTCACGGCAATGGTACCTTTTCTCCTTATTTATACAAGAAAGATAGCTCACGTCGATATTTGTCGAAAATGTTAATAAAATTGAATTTTCGAGGCAGATTCTATACCATTGTAATGGCTATAGCACGGCAATATATTCTTTCCTCATTATTAATACAAGAAAGTTAGCT
>NW_017026822.1:0-212 GCF_001483705.2 Eufriesea mexicana | reverse complement strand
GTTTTAATAAGAAAAACTACTTATCAGAGAACGCAAACTCGTTTAATGCAAATTATTCCAACATCGATACCTTTTTTTAACTGAATCCAACGTTAAAGACTTCGCGAATTTGCAAAAAGAGGCAATGACAATTCGTCATTTCGAGAAAATTTCAATTTCGTTGAAATTACCAAATTCTGTCCAATATTCCATTTCACCAGAAAGGTAACGAA
>NW_017026821.1:0-212 GCF_001483705.2 Eufriesea mexicana | reverse complement strand
CTGTGGATGTCAAGAATAGTGATCGCGGCGGGTTAGTTTCAGTTATACCACGTTCGGTTATGACAGGTTGGTTAAGGTTTTGTAAGGTTAGCTTTGACTTTTGTGCATTACACTGCTACTCGGTGGATTTCTGCGCAATAAGCTACTCCAATATGCTCTGCTCGGCTATGTGGTGATCAGTAATAGTGGTCTCGTCTCGTTAGGTTGGGGTG
>NW_017026820.1:0-212 GCF_001483705.2 Eufriesea mexicana | reverse complement strand
TAGCCTTTGCAATACTGCAGAATCTGGCTGGAAAATTCAATTTTATTGACATTTTCGAATAATGTCGTAGTTAGCTAACTTTGTTGCATAAAAATGGAGG
The DNA here is from genome assembly GCF_001483705.2 of Eufriesea mexicana. Lineage (NCBI taxonomy): Eukaryota > Metazoa > Arthropoda > Insecta > Hymenoptera > Apidae > Eufriesea > Eufriesea mexicana. The sequence continues at coordinate 112 of NW_017026820.1, read as the reverse complement.
AATGATTATATTGGCAAGCTATAATCATTGCAATGCTATAGAATCTGACTGGAAAGTTCAATTTTATTCACATTTCCGACTAAAATCGTGGTGAGCTAGCTTTCTTGCATAA
>NW_017026819.1:0-212 GCF_001483705.2 Eufriesea mexicana | reverse complement strand
CTATTGGCGTGCTACAGCTATTGCAGCGCTATAGAAACAGGCTGGAAAATTCAATTTTATTGTAATTTTCGACTAATATGGTGGTGAGCTAACTCCCTTGTATACGTAAGGAGGGAGAATTCTACTGGTCAACTGTAGCCATTTCAAACCTATAGAATCTGGCTGGAAAATACAATTATATATACATTTTCGACTAATATCGTGGTGAGCTA
>NW_017026818.1:0-212 GCF_001483705.2 Eufriesea mexicana | reverse complement strand
GGTCTATTCAAAATCTGTAACCTGTTGTAGCTTGGAGAATAGATCGCATAACGCCTTCAATCCAATGGCATGTACAGCCATCTACTTGCCAGATAATAAGTCTATTCAAAACCTATAAGCTGTCATATTTTGGTAATTAGATCACCTAGCGCATGCAATCCAATGGCAAGTACAGCCATCTACTTGCCAGAGAATAGGTCTATTCAAAATCT
>NW_017026817.1:0-212 GCF_001483705.2 Eufriesea mexicana | reverse complement strand
GCATTTGACTTTTGCGCTTTACATCGCTGTTCAGTGGACTGCTTCGCTCTACTGTGCTCTAATGTGTCCTGCTTGGCTATGGGGAGGGCTGCAATAGATGTCTCGTGTCGTTAGGTTTAGCTATTCTACGTTTGGATAAGTTAGGTTCTGCCTGGTTTTTTAGGATGGATTTGACGTTTGCACAATACGCCGATGTTGGGTCGATTTCTGCC
>NW_017026816.1:0-212 GCF_001483705.2 Eufriesea mexicana | reverse complement strand
GGGCATGTGAGGTCAGGTCAGGTAAGGTCAGCTAATGTCAGGTCCGGTCAGGTCAGGTCAGGTGAGGATATGTTATGTCAGGTTAGGTAAGGTTAGATTCCAACACGTTAGGTTAGGTTAGGTTAGTTTAGTTTAGGTTTGATTACGAGAGCTTAGGATTGGTTTGGTTTGGTTTGGTTAGGTTAGGATAGGTTAGGATTGGTTGGGTTATG
>NW_017026815.1:0-212 GCF_001483705.2 Eufriesea mexicana | reverse complement strand
GCGTTAGGCGATCTATTCACCAAGCTATGGCAGCTTATAGATTTTGAATAGACTTATTCTCTGTCAAGTAGAAGGCTGTACATGCCATTGGTTGCAGACGTTAGGCGACCTATTAACCAAGCTATAACAGAATATAGACCTTAAATAGGCCTATTCTCTGGCAAGTAGATGGCTGCACTTGCTATAGGATTGAAGGCGTTAGGCGATCTATT
>NW_017026814.1:0-212 GCF_001483705.2 Eufriesea mexicana | reverse complement strand
GCATGGATATGAGATCCAGCCGGAGGTCTCCACGGCCCGTTGCCACTCCCTCTTTCGCATCCAATGGCATGCGCGAATGCATTGGGCACCACCCACAGGAACCCGAGGGCTCCAGCGAGTATGCGAGGTGAGTGGACATGCCGGTTTGTGCCCTACAACTTCAACGAAGTCTCCTGTACATCACAGGTCGTATGTGCCGCTATAGGGATCAT
>NW_017026813.1:0-212 GCF_001483705.2 Eufriesea mexicana | reverse complement strand
TACCACAATAGTATGGTCGTGATGATTATCAGGTCTTCATAGGATTTTTAGGAGAACTCTCGCATGACTGCTCTGTCGGTAGTTTTCTAAGTTTCTTCTGTCTACTGATTGCTTGTGAATGATATTGGGGGTGTGTGCTAGTTTCGACATCCTGTTGTGGTGGTGGAAATTTAAATAATTTGGGTCCTTGTTACGATTTACCCAAGCGGTGG
>NW_017026812.1:0-212 GCF_001483705.2 Eufriesea mexicana | reverse complement strand
TTCGACTAATATCGTGGTGGGCTAAATTTCGTGCATAAATAAGGAGGAAAGATATTAGTGGCGATCTAATGACATTGCAATGCTTTAGAAACTGGCTGGAACATTCAATATTATTGACAGTTACGGCTAATATCGTGGTGGGCTAACTATCTTGCATAAATAAGGAGGAAAGACTCTAGTGGCGTGCTATAGCCATTGAAATGCTATAGAAT
>NW_017026811.1:0-212 GCF_001483705.2 Eufriesea mexicana | reverse complement strand
GTATGGATCGGTGGATGTATGGATGTGTGGTTGTATGGATGGATGGCTGTATGCAAGGATGGGTGTATGGATGGATGATTGTATGGATTGATGGCCGTAAGGTTGGAAGGTTGAATGGATGGATTGTGGTGTGGATGGACGGATGTACCGATGAATGGATGTATGGATGGTTTGAGGTATGGATTGATGGATGTATGGATGGATGGATGTAT
>NW_017026810.1:0-212 GCF_001483705.2 Eufriesea mexicana | reverse complement strand
TCGGGATGCCAGCAATGATGGTCGCGGCACGTTAGTTTGTGTCACATTACGTTCGGCTTGCCTTGGATACGTTGTGGTAGATAAAGATTGCTTCGACTTTTGTGCTACGTCCTGCTAATCTATGGACTTCTGCGCTCCTCCGTGCGCTTTCGCACTCCGCTTATCTCTGTGGACGTCAGGTATAGTGCTCCCGGCACGTTGTGTTTAGTTAT
>NW_017026809.1:0-212 GCF_001483705.2 Eufriesea mexicana | reverse complement strand
TACGCCTGGTTTCGCTACGTTCGGACAGGTTAGTGTAGGATACCTTCGACTTTTGGGCTATACTCAGTTATAGGGATGATTGCTGCGCTCTGCTGTGCCTTAATACGTTCTGACTGGCTCTGTGGAGGACAGCAATGGAGGCCTCAGCACGTTAGGCTGGGTCATGTTACGTTACGCTTGGAGAGGTTAGGTTAGGTTTGGTAAGGATATCT
>NW_017026808.1:0-212 GCF_001483705.2 Eufriesea mexicana | reverse complement strand
GAATTGCAATGGCTATAGCTGGCCAATAGAGTCTTTCCTCCTTATTTATGCAAGAAGGATACCCCACTACGATATTAGTCGAAATTGTTATTAAAATTGAAGTTTCCATCCAGATACCACAGAATTATAATGGTCATAGCACGCCAATGGAATCTTTCGTCCATATTCATTCAAGAAAGTTAGCTCACAGCGATATTAGTCGAAAATGTCAA
>NW_017026807.1:0-212 GCF_001483705.2 Eufriesea mexicana | reverse complement strand
AAAAGGTATGTCTTACCTACTGATGATTATTCGAGAAAAGAACCATTTGGTTGACTCATTTATTAATCACTAAAGATTTAATATGAAATATTATTGACGCAGGATTTTTTTTATTATAGGAGACGTACAAAGATGAGTATAAAATTTGCATGCAAGAGCCAGCCACTAAGGGTAAAGTAATAAGTATCATTTAATAATATTTCAATGGATTG
>NW_017026806.1:0-212 GCF_001483705.2 Eufriesea mexicana | reverse complement strand
TCTATGTATGGATGTATGGCTGGGTGCATGTATGGATTTATGTATGGATGTACGTATGGATTCCTGTATGGATGTATATATGGAGCGACGTATGGATAGTTGTATGTATATATTTGTGAACGTGCGTGGGGATCTAAGTATGTTATATGAATGGATGGATGTATGGATGTATGGATGGACGTACTGATGAGCGGATGGATGGATGGGCGCAT
>NW_017026805.1:0-212 GCF_001483705.2 Eufriesea mexicana | reverse complement strand
CTATTTTTCACATCTCGTTTCAAATTACTTTACCACTGTCAAGAATTTGCCATGGTATACTCACATACAGCAACCCCTAATCTCATTCCTCGACCACTTTTCCAATTCCATTTCTCACCTCAAAATCCTGTCATTGAATACCCCAATGTTCCATACTATACTCAAATATACCAACCTCTAGTCTCATTCCTCAACCACTTTTCTAATTCTAT
>NW_017026804.1:0-212 GCF_001483705.2 Eufriesea mexicana | reverse complement strand
GTGAGCAGGCTTTATTGCATAGATATGGAGGAATGATTCAATTGGCGTGCTATAGCCGTCGCAATGTTATAGAATCTGTCTGGAGGGTTCAATTTTGTTGACATTTTCGAGTAATATCGTGGTGAGCTAACCTCCTTGCGTAACTAAGAAGGAAAAATGCTTTTTGAGTGCTATAGCCAATGCAATGATATAGAACTTGGCTGGAAAATATA
>NW_017026803.1:0-212 GCF_001483705.2 Eufriesea mexicana | reverse complement strand
TAGGTTTGTTTGGGTTAGGCTAGGATATATTTGACCTTCGTGCTATACACTGCCACACTATGCTCCTCTGCACGTTGCTCTCCTCTAGTATGCCCTGCTTGGCTGTGGGGAGGCCAGCAATTGCGTGCTGGGCGCGTTAGGTTCTGATATGTTACGTACGATTTGGTTAGGTTAAGCCAGATTATATTAGGATATCTCCTGCTTTTTGCTAC
>NW_017026802.1:0-212 GCF_001483705.2 Eufriesea mexicana | reverse complement strand
TCGCGGAGACGGAATTCGCGGACGCAGCTTTCGAATTGGCGCTCGCGGGCGCCGAGGTGGACGCGGCGCCTGCAGGCGCCTGGCGGGCAGCGCATTTCGCTTTTAGTGGGCGGAATGCCATGCTGCCCCGCCGGTGGGTGGAGGGGCGGCCGATCCCGGCGCAAACCGGGCACTTGGTTGCAGGCGCACTACACCCACCGGCTCGCTGGCCC
>NW_017026801.1:0-212 GCF_001483705.2 Eufriesea mexicana | reverse complement strand
AAAATTATTAATTACTCAATTTCCGTAAACAATTTGTGAACTTTTATAATTTCATTGCAAAGCAGGAACTTCAGGCTACATTCTTATATAATATTCGCAAAGATTTTAACTTTAAATTGTTAGTTATTAATTTTTGTTTTACGGCGTCAATGATTTCGTAACGGCAACCATCACGATCTTCCGTGGTAATATTTAATACTAAACGAAACTAG
>NW_017026800.1:0-212 GCF_001483705.2 Eufriesea mexicana | reverse complement strand
GCCGTAGAATGCATATATTGGCCGAATAGCAGTGTATAGCGCAAGAGTCATAGCTACCCTAGCATCACCTATACAAACATAACATGACCGAACGTAACCAAGCCCAAATTGACGTGCCTAGACAACCATTTCTGGCCTCCCCAGAGCCGAGCGGATTATATTAGAGGAGAGTAGAGCGCAGAAATCCATGGAAACGCAGTGTAAAGCACAAA
>NW_017026799.1:0-212 GCF_001483705.2 Eufriesea mexicana | reverse complement strand
GGATTTATGTGCTCTACATTGCTCTAACGTCCTCTGCCTGCCTCTGAGGCTGCTAGAAGTAGTTTTCCTGGCACGTTATATTTAGTTTGGCTACGTTCGGTTAGGTTATGTTCGGATCGGATATCTGTGACTCTTGTGCTATACACTGAAATGCGGAGGATTATTGTGCTCTACTGTACCATAGTAAACTCTGCTTGGCTCTGGGGAAGCAA
>NW_017026798.1:0-212 GCF_001483705.2 Eufriesea mexicana | reverse complement strand
TCCTAACGCCTTCAATCCAATGGCAAGTACAGCCATCTACATGCCAGAGAATAGGTCTACTCATAATATATAATCTGTCATAGCTTGGAGAATAGGTCGCCTAACGTCTCCAACCAATGGCAACTACAGACATCTACTTGCCAGGGAAGTGGTCTATTCAAAATCTATAACCTGTCACAGCTTGGCGATTATGTCGCCTAACGCCTTCAGTC
>NW_017026797.1:0-212 GCF_001483705.2 Eufriesea mexicana | reverse complement strand
ACGTCCACACATACACCCATACATACATCCATACATCGATCTTTAATTACATCCATACATGCAATCATACATACATCCGTCCCTCCATACCTCAATCCATCCATACATCCATCCATACATACAGCCATTCATCCATACATACATGCACCAATATATCCATCCTTCCGTATATCCATCCAACCATACATCCACCTATCCATACATCCATCGAA
>NW_017026796.1:0-212 GCF_001483705.2 Eufriesea mexicana | reverse complement strand
AAATGCTACAAAATCTGGAGGGAAAATATAATTTTATTGACATTTTCGACTAATATCGTGGTGTGCAAACCCTCTTGCATAAATAAGCATGAAATATACTATCGGCGCTCCATAGCCGTTGCAATGCTATAGAATCTTGATGGAAAATTCATTTTTAGTGACATTTTCGACTAATATCGTGGTGAAAAAACTGCATTGCATAAATATGGAGG
>NW_017026795.1:0-212 GCF_001483705.2 Eufriesea mexicana | reverse complement strand
CATCCACACATCCACGTATCCATAAATCCATCAATCCGTTCTTGCATCCATTCATTCATACATCCATCCAACCATACATACATCCATACATAAACCCATCCACACATCCATTCATACCTGCATGCATACGTCCATATTAACATCCATATATACATCAATACATACATCCATGCATACATCCATACATACATCCATGCAAACGTCCATACATA
>NW_017026794.1:0-212 GCF_001483705.2 Eufriesea mexicana | reverse complement strand
TCCACCGAATAGAGATTAATAGCTCGAAAGACGAAGTAGCATCTCCCAACCTAGCCAAACGCGACATACCTGAACGTAGCCTAAGGCAACCTAACATGCCGTGAACATTATTGCTGGCCGCCCGGTAGACAAACAGAATATACTGGAGTGCAGTACTGTACAGAAATCCACCGCATTGAAGTGAAGAGAAAAAAGGCCGCATATACCGTATC
>NW_017026793.1:0-212 GCF_001483705.2 Eufriesea mexicana | reverse complement strand
TTGCCATTGGATTGAAGGCGTTATTCGATGTATTCACCAAGCTATAACAGATTATATATCTTGAATAGCCCCATTCTATGGCAAGAAGATGGCTGTACTTGCCATTGCATTGCAGGCGTTAGGCGATCTATTCACCAACCCATAACAGGTTATGGACTTTTAATAGACCTATTCTCTGGCAAGTAGATGGCTGTACTTGCCATTGCATTGAA
>NW_017026792.1:0-212 GCF_001483705.2 Eufriesea mexicana | reverse complement strand
GTCACTTCAGGCCATGCCATGTCAGGCCAGGTAAGGTCAGGTCAAGTCAGGTCAGGACAGGCCAGGTCAGGTCAGGCCAGGCTATGTCGGGTCAGGTCAGGTTAGGTCACGCCGTGTCACGCCAGGCCAGGCCAGGTCATGCCGGGCAAGACCTGGTCGGGTTAGGTTAGGCTAAGTCTGATCAGGCCAGGCCAGTCCAGGTAAGGTCACGA
>NW_017026791.1:0-212 GCF_001483705.2 Eufriesea mexicana | reverse complement strand
CTACAGCATTCGAGCGGCTATAGCACGCGAATAGAACCTTTCCTGCTTATTTATGCAAGAAAGTTAGCTCAACACGATATTAGTCGAAACTGTCAATAAAGCAGAATCTGCCAGGCACATTCTATATCATGGAAATGGCGATCGCACGCCAAATGTATCTTTCCTCCTCATTTATGCAAGAACAGTAGCGCACCACAATATTATTCGAAAAT
>NW_017026790.1:0-212 GCF_001483705.2 Eufriesea mexicana | reverse complement strand
ATGTGAATAAAATTGCATTTTCCAGACAGACCCTACAGCATTTCAATGCCTATAGCACGACAAATAGAATCCTTCCTCCCTATTTATGCAAAAAAGTTGGCTCACCGCGGTGTTAGTCATAAATGTCAATAAAATTATATTTTCCGTCGAGATTCTATAGCATCATAATGACAATAGCACGCCAGTAGAATCTTTCCTCCTTATATATGCAA
>NW_017026789.1:0-212 GCF_001483705.2 Eufriesea mexicana | reverse complement strand
GCTGCAGTCCGCTATCAGGTGAATTTCTGCTCCCTACAGTGCTTCCATATTTTTAACTTGCCTCTCTATAGGCCTGCAATAGTGGTCTCGGCAGGTTATCTTGTGTCAGGTTATGTACGGTTGTGTTGGTTTAGGCTAAGTTTGATCAGGATATCTTTATCACTTGTGCTGTACACAGCTGCTCGGTGGATTTCTGCCCTCTTCTGCGCTCT
>NW_017026788.1:0-212 GCF_001483705.2 Eufriesea mexicana | reverse complement strand
CAGGTCAGATGCTGTCTGTTCATGTCATTTCAGGTCAGGGCAGGTCAGGCCACAGCATATATGATCAGGTCAGGACAGGTCAGATCAGTCAGGTCAGGTCGGATCGGGTGATGTCAGTTCAGGTCAGCTCAGGTCAGGCCAGGTCAGGTAAAGTCAGGTCAAGTTAGATCAGGTCATGTCAGGTCAGATCAGGTCAGGTCAGGTCAGGTCAC
>NW_017026787.1:0-212 GCF_001483705.2 Eufriesea mexicana | reverse complement strand
GAAGCTAGCTCACCACGATATTAGTCGAAAATGTCAATAAAATTGAACTATCCTGTCACATTCAAAAACATTGCAATGGCTACAGCTCGCCACTAGAATCTTTCCTCCTTGTTTATGCATGAAATCAAGCTCACCACTATATTAGTCCTAAATGTCAATAAATTTGTATTTTCCAGCCAGATTCTACAGGACTACAATGGCTATAGCTCACC
>NW_017026786.1:0-212 GCF_001483705.2 Eufriesea mexicana | reverse complement strand
AATTCACCAAGCTATAACAGGTTATAGATTATGAATATACCTATTCTCTGGCAAGCAGGTGGCCGTACTTGCCATTGGATTGAAGGCGTTATGCAATGTATTCATCAAGCTGTACCAGATTATATATCTTGAATAGCCCTATTCTCTGTCAAGTGGATGGCTGTACTTGCCATTGGATTGAAGGCGTTAGGCGATCCATTCACCAAGCTATA
>NW_017026785.1:0-212 GCF_001483705.2 Eufriesea mexicana | reverse complement strand
CGGTTTGGTTGGGTTAGGCAATGTTTGGTCAGGATAGCTTTAGCTTTTGTGCTGCACACTGCTGTTCGGTCCATTTCTGCGGTCTGCTGCGCTCTAATATGTCCTGCTCGGCTCTGGGGTGAGCAGCAATTGCTGTCTCTACACGTTATGTTGGGCTAGGCTATGTTTTGTTATGTCCAGATGGCCTGGGTTAGGTCTGCGTGTCTTTGACT
>NW_017026784.1:0-212 GCF_001483705.2 Eufriesea mexicana | reverse complement strand
GGCAATTAGATAGCTGTACTTGCCATTGGATCGAAGGCGTTATGCGATCTAATCACCAAGCTATGACAGCTTATAGATTTTGGATACACTTATTCTGTGGCAGGTAGATGGCTGTAATTTCCATTGGATTGACGGCGTTGGGCGATCTATTCACCAAGCTGTAACATGTTATGGATTTTGCATAGACCTATTTTCTGGCAAGTAGATGTCTG
>NW_017026783.1:0-212 GCF_001483705.2 Eufriesea mexicana | reverse complement strand
ATGTCTGCTGCACGTCAATGGAATCTTTCCTCCTTATTTATGTAAGACAGTTAGCTCACCACGGTATCAGTCGAAAATGACAATAAAATTTAATTTTCCGGGCAGATTCTATAGCTTTCCAATGGCTATAGCACGCCATTAGAATCTATCCCCCTTATTTACGAAAGAACGTTAGCTCACCACGATATTAGTCGAAAATGTCAGCAAAATTA
>NW_017026782.1:0-212 GCF_001483705.2 Eufriesea mexicana | reverse complement strand
TGCGCTCTACATTGATCTACTACAGCCTGTTCGACTCCCGGGAGTCCAGCAGACGTGGTCGCGCCACGGTAGGTTTAGTTATGCTACTTCCGGTTAGGTTAGGTTTGGACAGGTTAGGTTAAAATGTGTTTGACCTCTGTGATGTGCTTTCCTGTGCGGTGGATTACTGCGCCATGCTGTGTTCTGGTATATTCTGTGTGGCTCTGAGGATG
>NW_017026781.1:0-212 GCF_001483705.2 Eufriesea mexicana | reverse complement strand
TGCTCTATCATTTTCCGCTTTCCTCTGGGAGTGCCAGCAGTAGCGGTCACGGCATGTTAGGTTGATTTATGGTACGTTCGGTTTGGTTATGCTGGGTTAGGTATGATTAGGATATCCATAACTTTTGTTATATTCACTGCATTGCGTTAGGTTTCTGCGCTCTACTTTCCTGTCATATATTCTGCTTAACACTGCGGAGGCCAGAAATAGTG
>NW_017026780.1:0-212 GCF_001483705.2 Eufriesea mexicana | reverse complement strand
GAGCCACACTAACCAAACGTAGCACTACCAAACGAAACCAGACGTAACCTGTCTCAAGCTAACAACTAATGCCCGCTTCTCCAGGGCCGAGCAGAATATAGTAGTGCAATGTAGAGCGCAGATATCCGCCGAAAGGAAGTGTGTAGCAGAAAATACACAGAAATACTAATCAAACCTTCCTAACCTGACCTAGCGAAACGAAACATATCTAA
>NW_017026779.1:0-212 GCF_001483705.2 Eufriesea mexicana | reverse complement strand
CGCTCTGCTGTGCTCTCATATGCTCTGCACGGCGATGGGGAGGCCAGCAATAGTTGCCTAGGCTCGTTAGGCCTCGTTTGGTTACGTTTGGTTATGTCATGTTTGGTTAAGCTAGGATTAGATTGCTTTGACTTTTGCGGTATAAACATCTTTCCGTGGATTTCTGCGCTCCACTGTGATCTTGTATGCTCTGCTTTGCTCTGTGGAGGGCA
>NW_017026778.1:0-212 GCF_001483705.2 Eufriesea mexicana | reverse complement strand
GCTAACTTTCTTGCATAAATACGGAGGAAAGATTCTATTTGCGTGCTATAGCAATTGCAATGCTCTGGAATCTGCTTGGAATGTTCAATTTTATTGACAGTTTCGACTAGTATCGTGGTGAGATATCTTCCTTGCATAAATAAGAAGTTACATTCTATTGGCTTGCTATAGCTATCGCAATGCTATAGAATCTGGCTGGAAAGTTCAATTTT
>NW_017026777.1:0-212 GCF_001483705.2 Eufriesea mexicana | reverse complement strand
CTCGTTAGGTTTAGTCAGTCCACGTTCGAATGGGCTAGGGTAGGTCAGGTTAGGTTAGTATATATCTGACTTTTTTGCTATACAGTACTATTCGGAGGCCATCTGCGCTCTACTGTGTTCCAATGTCTTCTGTTTGTCTCTGGGGGGGCCTGCAATATTGGCCTCGGCACGTTAGTTTAAGTTATGCCACGTTCGCTTGTATTACGTGCGGA
>NW_017026776.1:0-212 GCF_001483705.2 Eufriesea mexicana | reverse complement strand
ATGTAGCCTGTCCTATGCTAACCAGGCGTAACTTATGCAAACGTAACTTAACTAAACCAAACGCGCCTAGGTCCCTGTTGCTGACCTCCGCAGAGCATGGAGGAATATACTAGAGCAGAGGAGGGCGAATGAGTCCGCTGCATTGATGAGCAAGGCACAAAAGTCAAAGATATCCTAACCTAACATGACAAAACCTAACGTAACCAAGCGTA
>NW_017026775.1:0-212 GCF_001483705.2 Eufriesea mexicana | reverse complement strand
AGATATGACTTTAGTGCTCCGCAGCTATTCGGTGGATTTCTGCGCTCTACTGTGCTCTAATATGTTCTGCTTGGCTGTGGAGAAGCCAGGAGTAGCGGTCTCGTCACGTTAGGTTCAGATATGGTACGCTTGGTTACGCTACGGTTGGTTAGGTTAGGCGGGACTAGCTTTGACTTTTGCGTTATACGTTGCTATCCGGCGGAATAATGCAC
>NW_017026774.1:0-212 GCF_001483705.2 Eufriesea mexicana | reverse complement strand
CAAAAGATTCCTAACACAAGATGGTGATTCCACAAGTACAGGAGAAGGTAGTAAAATATATGGGGAACCATTTAAAGTGAGACTATATTTAAAAATTATATAACTCCTTTTTTTATTCAAAAATAATTATTGGATATACATGTTTTAGAACAAATTTTATAGAAGATTACGTTTTTGTCGACGAGATTTAATTGCTATGGCTAATTCTGGAA
>NW_017026773.1:0-212 GCF_001483705.2 Eufriesea mexicana | reverse complement strand
CATTCGTACATCCATACATACAACCATGCATCCATACATTCATACACCCATACATATATACATTAATACACCCATACATACAACCATACATACATCCATGCATCCATCCATCCATACATCTATCCGATCATTGATCCATCCACCCATATATCCGTACATACATCCGTACATACATCCATACATCCATACATACATCCAACAATCCATCCATA
>NW_017026772.1:0-212 GCF_001483705.2 Eufriesea mexicana | reverse complement strand
CTCCACGATATTAGTCGTAAATGTCAGAAAAACTGAATTTTCCAGCCAAATTCTATAGCATTGTGAAGGCTATAGCAAGTCAATAGGATGATTCATCCTTATTTACGCAAGGAGGATAGTTCACCGCGATATTAATCGAAAATGTCAAAAAAATTGAATTCCCCAACCACATTCTATATCATTGCAATGTCTATAGCATGCCAAAGGAATCT
>NW_017026771.1:0-212 GCF_001483705.2 Eufriesea mexicana | reverse complement strand
AATGCTATAGAATCTGAATGGAAAATTCAATGTTACTGAGATTTTCGTCTAATACCGTGGTGAACTAATTTTGTTGCATAAATACGGAGGAAAGGATCTATTGGCATGCTATAGCCATTGCAATGCAATAGAATCTGTTTGGAAACTTTAATTTTATTGACATTTTCGACTAATACCGAGGTGAGATTATTTTGTTGCATAAATAAGGAGGA
>NW_017026770.1:0-212 GCF_001483705.2 Eufriesea mexicana | reverse complement strand
TAACTAGCAAACATAAAAATTGAATAATAATCCTCAATTATAATTCAGAAACACGATTCACGAAGAATTTGTATTCAAACGGTATACAAATCACAAAAATTGAACAATCCCCTAGCTTCTCAACCCCGTCCAGAGAACCGGAAACGAACGTTGGAAAATGTCAGCCCCGAGTAAAACCCAGGACAGGAACGGACATAAAACGACCAAGAGTG
>NW_017026769.1:0-212 GCF_001483705.2 Eufriesea mexicana | reverse complement strand
ATCGTCGAAGTGCTGGTCACGTGACAAACATGGACAGAGAGGGGATAGTAAAGGATAGAATGGTTCCGGCAGTGACAAATTACTAATTACTTAATTTCAGTAAACAATTTGTGGGCTTTTATAATTTCTTTGTCAAGCTGGAACTTCAGGCTACATTCTTATATAATTTTCGTAAAGAATTTAGCTCTAAATTGTTAGTTATTAATTTTTGT
>NW_017026768.1:0-212 GCF_001483705.2 Eufriesea mexicana | reverse complement strand
ATCATGCTAAAACAGATTATAAATTTTGAATAGACTCATTCCCTGGCAAGTACATGGCTGTACATGCCATTGGATTGAAAGCGTTAGGCCATGTATTCACCAAGCTATAAAAGGTTATAGATTTTGAATAGACCATTTCTCTGGCAAGAAGGTGGAGATATTTGCCATTGGATTGAAAGCGCTATGCGATCTATTCACCAAGCTATAACAGA
>NW_017026767.1:0-212 GCF_001483705.2 Eufriesea mexicana | reverse complement strand
TTGTTACAGGTTACGTTTGGCTATGTTAGGTTGGGCTATGTTTGGTTAGGATAGCTTTAACCTATGTGCTGTACACTGCTATTCGGTAGATTTCTGCACTCTGCTGTGCTCTATTAAGTCCTGCTTTGCTCTGGGGTGGGCAGCAATGTCGGTCCCTGCATGTTAGGTTGAGTTAGGCTATGTTTAGTTGTGTTCTGTTGGTCTTGGTTGGG
>NW_017026766.1:0-212 GCF_001483705.2 Eufriesea mexicana | reverse complement strand
ATAAAATTGAATTTTCCAACCAGAGACTAGATCAGTGAAATGGCTGTAACACGCCAATAGTATGTTTCCCCATTATTTATGCGGGAAAGGTAGCTCACCACGATATTAGTCGAATACGACCATAAAATCGAGTTTTCAAGCCATATTCTATACCTGCGCTATGGCTATAGCACGCTAGTAGAATCTATCTTCCGTATTTATAGAAGAAAGTC
>NW_017026765.1:0-212 GCF_001483705.2 Eufriesea mexicana | reverse complement strand
TAAAATTGTACTTTCCAGACCGATTCTACAGCATTGCTATGGTTATAGCTTGCCAAAATATTCATTCCCCCTTGTTTTTGCATGGAAGCTAGGTCACCACGATATTAGTCGCAAATGACAATAAAATTGAACTTCCCAGCCAGATTCTTCAGCATTGCAATGGTTATAGGTTGCCAATATTATCTTTCCTCCTTGTTTATGCAAGAAAGTTA
>NW_017026764.1:0-212 GCF_001483705.2 Eufriesea mexicana | reverse complement strand
TTCGATGGCTGTTACAAACCAATATAATCTTTTCTCCTTATTTATGCAGCAAAGTTGGCACACTTCAATATTAGTTGGAAATGTCAACAGAATTGTGCTTTTCGAACAGACGCTATTGCATTGCAATGGCTATATCAAACCAGAAGGATCTTTTCTGCTTATTTATGCAGAAAAGCATGCTCGCCACGACATTAGTCGAAAATGTCAATAGA
>NW_017026763.1:0-212 GCF_001483705.2 Eufriesea mexicana | reverse complement strand
TGCATAAATACGTAGGAAAGATTCTATTGGCACGCTATAGCCATTGCAGTGCTATAGAATCTGCCTGGAATGTACAATGTTAATGACATTTTCGGCTAATATCGTGGTGAGTTAACTTTCTTGTACAAATAAGGAGGATAGATACTATCGGCGTGCTATAGCCATTGCACTGCTACAGAAGCTGGCTGGAAAATGTAATTTTATTGACATTT
>NW_017026762.1:0-212 GCF_001483705.2 Eufriesea mexicana | reverse complement strand
ACACCGCCGTTCGGCGGATTACTGCGTTCCACATTGCTCTAATATGCTCTGCTTGCTTCTGGGAAGGCCAGCAAAGATAGCCTCCGCAACATATGTTTAGTTAGTCTACGTTCGGTTATGTTATGCTAGGACATGGTAGGTTAGGATACCTTCCACCCTTGTGGTACACGCAGAAATGCGGTGGGTTATTGCGCTCTACTCTGCTCCAATAA
>NW_017026761.1:0-212 GCF_001483705.2 Eufriesea mexicana | reverse complement strand
TCGTCGGTCGAGAGTTCACGGATGAGAAGGCCGATAGTGAAGACACAAAGGGTCTGGAATCAGTGTCGCGCGAGCTGTCTCCTCCGTCCGAATTGGAGGATCCTTTTGTAGCCGACGACACGTTCCAAGATCAAGGACCAGGCTCCGTTGAAATATACAAATTGGACCTGCTGAGAGAGAAGTCTCTGCTGAGTCCGACACCAGTCACGAGA
>NW_017026760.1:0-212 GCF_001483705.2 Eufriesea mexicana | reverse complement strand
AAGGTACCCAAGCCTAACCCAAACCAACATTACATAACCGAACGTAACCTAGCTCAAGCAAACATACCGGTGACGCCATTGTAGCCGTCCCCAGAGCAAAGCTGGGCAAACAAGAGCACAGCATGGCACAGGAATCCACCTAATAGCAGTGTGCAGCTCAAAAGTTAAAGCTATCCTGAAAAAATTCAGCCTGACCCATCCTAACCGAACGT
>NW_017026759.1:0-212 GCF_001483705.2 Eufriesea mexicana | reverse complement strand
CTCTACTATATTCTGGGGAGGTCAAGCAGTAGAGGTAGTGGCACGTTAAGTTGGTTAAGGTTATGTTTTTTTAGGTAGAATAGGTCAAGTTTGGTTAGGACAGCCTTGACTTTCGTGCTATACACTGTTTTTCGTTGTATTTCTGTGATCTACTGTGCTCTACCGTGCTCTGCTTGGCTATTGGGAGGCCATGAGCATGGGTCGCTGCAAGC
>NW_017026758.1:0-212 GCF_001483705.2 Eufriesea mexicana | reverse complement strand
TGATCTCTGCGTTTTTCAAACAGCTATAAGCTAGTCAATTTTAAAAGCTCAGATACAAGCTTTAACGCGTCTACTACTGTATTTTTTCAGTGAATGCAAAAGGAAAATGAAACTTTTCATATTTTACACTAGAATGCCTCTTCAAACGGACGAAAATTTACAAGCAGTGTACAATTTTATTCTGTACATACTATTTTCCATTTTGCTTTCAT
>NW_017026757.1:0-212 GCF_001483705.2 Eufriesea mexicana | reverse complement strand
CTGCTTTCGCTTGGTGAATAGATCGCCTAACGCCGCCAATCCAATGGCAAGTACAGTCATCTAATTGCCAGAGAGTAGGTCTATTCAAAATCTCTAACCTGTTATAGCATTTTGAATAGATCGCCTAACGCCTTCCATACAATGGCAACTACAGCCATCTACTTGCCAGAGAATAGGCCTATTCAAGATCTATAATTTGTTATAGCTTGGTG
>NW_017026756.1:0-212 GCF_001483705.2 Eufriesea mexicana | reverse complement strand
TGAATTTTCCAGCGAGATTCTATAGCATTGCAATGTGTATAGTATGCCAACAGAATCTTTCCTACTGATGTATGGAAGAAAGCTTGCTCACCACCAAAATAGTCGAAAATGTCAATAAAATTGAATTTTCCGGCCACTTTATACAGCAGTGCAATGGCTATAGTACGCAAAAAGGATCTTTCCTCCATACTTATGCCAGGAAGCTAGCTCAC
>NW_017026755.1:0-212 GCF_001483705.2 Eufriesea mexicana | reverse complement strand
AGCAATAGTGGTCTCGTGGTGTTAGGTTTGGTGGGGTTACGTTTGGTTACGTTACGCTTGGCTTGGTTATGACAGGCTACTTTGCCCTTTGCATTATACACCGCTATTCGCTGGGTTTCTGTGCCCTAATATGCTCAAATATGCTCTGCCTGGCTGTCGAGTGGCCAGTGGTAGTTTTCTCGGCACGGTAGGTTGTGTAAGGTTACGTTTCG
>NW_017026754.1:0-212 GCF_001483705.2 Eufriesea mexicana | reverse complement strand
GAGATCGGAATTTGTGTTAATTAATCTCGGCTCGAAGATAAATTTCTCGCGAACGTCACAGGAATATATTTACTGTTTATTTATTTATTAAATATTTCGAGTTTCTTGGATTGCTAGATTTACATATTTATTAGATGTAGAATTATTAAGTTTGGATTATTAGATTTAGATTATTAGCCTTAAAATTATTTATTTCATTTTTCAAGTTTTTT
>NW_017026753.1:0-212 GCF_001483705.2 Eufriesea mexicana | reverse complement strand
AGCACGCCAATAGTATCCTTTCTCATTATTTCGGCGGAAAAGGTAGCTCACCACGATATTAGATGAAAATGTAAATAAAATTGAATTTTCCAGCCAGGTTCTACAGGATTGCAGTGCCTATAGTACGACAGTAGAACCTTTCCTCCTTGTATATGCAATAAAGCTAGGTCACAACGGTAGTAGTCGATAATGTCAATAAAATTGAATTTTCC
>NW_017026752.1:0-212 GCF_001483705.2 Eufriesea mexicana | reverse complement strand
AACCTAACGTGCCGCGACCACAATTGCTGGCCTTCCCAGAGTCAAGCGGAACACCTTAGTGGAAAGTAGAATGCAGAAATTCGTATAATCGCAGTGTATATCGGAAAAGTGAAGGCTGCCCAAGCATAACTCGTTCTAACAGAACATATCCGAACATAGCATGACTCAACCTGACGTGTCGCGACCGCTATTGCTGCCATCCCCAGAGCCAA
>NW_017026751.1:0-212 GCF_001483705.2 Eufriesea mexicana | reverse complement strand
TCAAAATACAAAGCTATCCTATCCTAGCAAAACCTAAAATAACCAAACGCAACATAACACAGATCAACGTTCCGAGACCAAAACTGCTGGCATCTCCATAGCCAAGCAGAATACACCGCAGCACGGCAGAGCGCAGAAATTCACCGAACAAAAGTGTATAGCACGCAAGTCAAAGCCATCCCAAACGAACTAAGCCAAACATATCCTAACCG
>NW_017026750.1:0-212 GCF_001483705.2 Eufriesea mexicana | reverse complement strand
TGCATACATCCATGCATACATCCATGCATGCATCCATACATTCATCCATACAAGCATCCATACATCCACACAGCCATACATCCATATATCCATCCACCCATGCAATCGTCCATCCATACGTACATCCATACATACGTCCATACATACACGCATGCATCCATGCATACACCCATACACTCAACCATACATACATCCATAGATACATCCGTAAA
>NW_017026749.1:0-212 GCF_001483705.2 Eufriesea mexicana | reverse complement strand
AGGCTAACACTTCCTAACGCGCTGGGACCTCTATTGCTACCCTCCTTAGAGTCAAGCAGATCACACAAGAGCACAGTAAAGCGTGGGTGTCAACCGAGCAACCATCTACACCACGGAAGTCATAGCAATCCAAAACCAACCCAAACTTGCCTAACCTAACCAAACGCAACTTAACTCAGGCTAACATGCCGAGACCAATGCTGCTGGCCTCT
>NW_017026748.1:0-212 GCF_001483705.2 Eufriesea mexicana | reverse complement strand
CAGGAATTCGCGGATAGCAGTGTACAGCTCAAAGGTCTAAACTATCCTATCCTAACCACACCGTACATAACATAACCGAACATAGCGCAGCTGCACCTATCGCGCCGAGACTAATTTGCTCGTCTCCACAGAGTGAAGCAGAATATATAAGAGTACTGCAGATCGCAGAAGTCAACCGTGTTGCAGTGCATACCAAAGAAGTCAGAGACACC
>NW_017026747.1:0-212 GCF_001483705.2 Eufriesea mexicana | reverse complement strand
GGCTAAAGTATTGTTGCCTTCTTTCCTAGTAAAATACAATAAATCATTAATCCTTTCCACATCAATACCCACGTCCTCTCTTCTCAATCTGTCGGCAACGTATTATAACACTCAGGCGCATTCGTAAACTATCACCGGTTTATCGCATACGGCTCTATCATAAACATCCCTTTCATTCGAACCTCTTCCACGCGGTCACTTTCGTTCTATGC
>NW_017026746.1:0-212 GCF_001483705.2 Eufriesea mexicana | reverse complement strand
ACATTACTTTAGCCGTCGGACGAATTTATTAAAAGATATACTAAATTCAACTGAAAATCTAGATTAATCAATATATAGTTCGGTTATGTTTAGAGTTATTTACAATTGACTCTAAGGTACATGGCGCATCAATTTAGAGAGCATTGCATCCGTTGATATCACCTGTTAAATGACGATTCTTATTACTGGCAATTCTAGATTGACAAAGTGCG
>NW_017026745.1:0-212 GCF_001483705.2 Eufriesea mexicana | reverse complement strand
CTTTAATACCCCATTTACAGAATTATTCCGTAATTTTGTTTAATTTAATACATTATCTTCTACAGTATACTAAAGAAATTATATGAAAAATATATATTAACAGCATCGATACCTTCTCATTATCAAAAAACGCCATTAATATATCGACGAATATTTCATCTATAATCCCTAGGACTGAATCTCACAGAAGCATATCACTCGTCGCAAAAATC
>NW_017026744.1:0-212 GCF_001483705.2 Eufriesea mexicana | reverse complement strand
GTAGCATTAAACTCCGACTCCGACTCCTGTATTTGAATTAAAATCAAATAATTGTTATCAAAATATACCTGTGCTGGTAAGAAATAAATGGAAGTACAAATTAACGGTAAAAATATAACGTCTGCATTCGTATATTTTCATAATTTATGCGTTAATTATATAAAACAAAGTATTGCTAAATTTATAAAAATCCTTTCATCGCGTCGTTTAAG
>NW_017026743.1:0-212 GCF_001483705.2 Eufriesea mexicana | reverse complement strand
AAATTGATCTTTCCAACCAGATTCTACTGCATTGCAATGGCTACAGCACTCCAGAAGGATCTTCCCTCCTTACTTAAGGAAGGAAGTTAGCTCGCCGCGATATTAGCAGAAAATGACAATAAAATTGAATTTTCCAGCAAAATTCTATTGCATTGCGATGCCTATAGCAGGCCAACAGAATCTTTCCTCCAGATTTATGGAAGAAAGTTAGC
>NW_017026742.1:0-212 GCF_001483705.2 Eufriesea mexicana | reverse complement strand
GGAGGAATGTCCGGCGTGGCTTCGCGAGCGCCGGGTACTTTGTCGCGTGGATGGTTGGACCCTACCCTCTCCGTCGTCGTGGCGCAGACGACGGAGTGCTTAGGTGCATGGCGTGCGGTGGCCTCCTTCTGCGAAGCGGCGATGATACGGAATGAGGCCGCGGAGAGAGCCCGCGAGAGTAGTGCGTGCTCCTTGTGCGTAAGGCGGCGGGG
>NW_017026741.1:0-212 GCF_001483705.2 Eufriesea mexicana | reverse complement strand
CGATTGGTACCTCCACTCCACATTGTACTATTATACTCTGCTCGACTCTGGGGAGTCCAGATATACCAGCCATGTAATGGTTTGTGTTAGGTATGGATTATCTTTGACTTTTGTGCTGTTAACTGTGATTCTATGGATTTCTGCGCCCTACTCTCCTGTAATATATTCTGCTTGTCTCTGTGGAGGCCAGCAATAGTGGTCTCGGCTCATTA
>NW_017026740.1:0-212 GCF_001483705.2 Eufriesea mexicana | reverse complement strand
AGTTAAGACTATCATGACCAAACTTAGCTTAACACAGTCTAACATAACGTAACCAGTCTTAACGTAACGTGCCGAGATCACGATTGCTGTCTGCCCCAGAGCCAAGCTGAAAATATTAGCGCCCTGTTGGGCGCAGAGGTCCACCTAACGGCAGACTATAGCACTAAAGTCAATGCTATACTCTCTTGAAATAGCCAAACATACAATAACAT
>NW_017026739.1:0-212 GCF_001483705.2 Eufriesea mexicana | reverse complement strand
CACGTCGCGTTTATACGATACTTTCTGCTCGAGCGCCCACCAATTTTATTTAATTTCGTTACCCCCTGGAGAATTACGCGCGAGCTTCGAACTTGCCGACATTGGGAATGCGAACGAGTGCGATTGGAAATTACCCCGTTGACATTGCGAACATTCCGCGAAGCGAGGCACGTCGAGATCCAGCGGGATTCCCGCGAAAATCGCGTGGTCGT
>NW_017026738.1:0-212 GCF_001483705.2 Eufriesea mexicana | reverse complement strand
GGCCTTCCCAGAGACAGGTAGTGCGTAACAGAGGAGAGCAGAGCTCAGAAATCCATGGATTCGTTGTGTAAAGCATAGAAGTGGAGGGTAGCCGAAACCAACCAAAATTAATATAGCCTATCCAAACGTGGCCTACCTGAACCAAGCGTGCTGTGACCACTATTGCTGACGTCGACTTGGCCAAGGAGAATATAATAGAGCGCAGTAGAGTG
>NW_017026737.1:0-212 GCF_001483705.2 Eufriesea mexicana | reverse complement strand
CGTGGTGAGCAAGATATCCTACATAAATAAGGAGGAAAGATCCTATTAGTTTGCTAAAGCCATTGCATTGCAATATTATCTGACTGAAAAGTCCAATTTTATTGACATTTTCGGCCATTAATGTGGTGAGCAAGCCTTTCTGCGTAAACATGAAGGAAAGAAGCTATTGGTTTGCTATAGCCATTGCATTCCAATAGAATCTGACTGAAAAT
>NW_017026736.1:0-212 GCF_001483705.2 Eufriesea mexicana | reverse complement strand
AAATTTATTGATATTTTCGAATAATATCGTGGTGAGCATACTTTCTCGCATAAATAAGGAGGGCCGATTCTATTGGCGAGATATAGCCATTGAAAAGCTATAAAAACTGACTGGAATGTTCAATTTTCTTGACACTTTCGTATAATATACAGGTCATCAAACATTCTCGCATTTATAAGGAGGAGATACTGTCTTGGAATGCTTTAACCATT
>NW_017026735.1:0-212 GCF_001483705.2 Eufriesea mexicana | reverse complement strand
AAGCAGGGCATACCAGAGCACAGTAGAGCGCACAAATCCATCGAATAGCAGTGTACAGCACAAAAGTCAAAGTAGCCTATCCTAACCTAGCCAAACGTAGCATAACCAAACGCAACGAAACTCAACCTAACATGACGAGACAATTATTGCTGGCCTGCACAGAGACAAGCAGAATATGCTAGAGTAGGGTAGAGCGCAGAAAACCACCGCAA
>NW_017026734.1:0-212 GCF_001483705.2 Eufriesea mexicana | reverse complement strand
AACCTATCGTAATCAAGCCTAACCTAAACTCACCTCACCTAACCTAACCTATTGTAATCTAACTTAACCTAACCTAACATAACATAACATAACATAACCTGAACTGACCTGGCCGGAACTGACATTTGCTGAACTGTCCTGACCAGACTTGACATGCCCCGACCTGACCTGACATCACCTGACCCGACCTGGAATGGCCTGAACTGAGATGA
>NW_017026733.1:0-212 GCF_001483705.2 Eufriesea mexicana | reverse complement strand
GATAATGTGAATATAATTGAATTTTCCAGCCAGATTCTATAGCATTGCCATAGCCATCGCACGATTATACAATATTTCATCCCTATTTATGCAAGTTGGTTTGCTGACCACGATATTAGTCGAGAATGTCAATAAAATCGAATTTTCCTGGCAGATCCTCTTGAATTGCAGTGGCTACAGCGCACCAATAGAAGCTTTCCTCCTTACTTATG
>NW_017026732.1:0-212 GCF_001483705.2 Eufriesea mexicana | reverse complement strand
ATGTATGTATGTAAGAATATATGGATGTACGGAGGCATGGTTGTATGGATTTGTGTGTGGACGCATGGGTGGGTGAATGGACGGAGGAATGGATGTATGTATGGATGATGGTATGGATGAATGGATTGGTGGATGGATGTATGGATGTGTAGTTGTATGGATGTATGGACACATGGATTTATGGATCGGTGGATGGATGAATGGATGGATGG
>NW_017026731.1:0-212 GCF_001483705.2 Eufriesea mexicana | reverse complement strand
GCAATGCACTGCAATTTGAAGGCTATCTGCGCTCTGCTGTGCTCCAGTACATTCTGCTGGGATATGGGGATGAAAGGAGTTGCTGTCTCGGCACGTTGGGTTTAGTTATGCTACGTTCGGTTATGTTACGTATGGCTCTGCTAGGATAGGGTAGCTTCGACTATTGTGCTTAGAACTGCGATTCCTTTCGTTTCTGCCCTCTACTCGCCTCT
>NW_017026730.1:0-212 GCF_001483705.2 Eufriesea mexicana | reverse complement strand
TACTAGACTCTGCTCGACCCTGGGGAGTCCAGAAATAGTGCTCGTGGCACGACAGACTTTGATGGGCTACGTTTGTAATGTTGTCAAACTGTTTTTCGGCGGTATTCTGCGATCTACTGTGTTCTAGTATGTTCTGCTTGGCTCTTAGGAGGCCAGCAGTACTGGTTTCGGTACGTCATTTTCGTTCAGGTTACGTTCGGCTAGGTCGGATG
>NW_017026729.1:0-212 GCF_001483705.2 Eufriesea mexicana | reverse complement strand
CTTTCAATTTTTATCACATAATATTAGACAAAGTATACTATAAACTCAGTTCCATTGATATATCTTTGTTATTTTAAATAATTCCTGAAAATATTATCCACGAAAGTTGTATATTTAAATTATAAAATAATTTCTATTAATAATTTATGGAAATATGTTTTAAATATATATGTGCCATGTATGTGTATATAAACGTACAATTTGTATTGATA
>NW_017026728.1:0-212 GCF_001483705.2 Eufriesea mexicana | reverse complement strand
AGTTGATGGCTGTACTTGCCATTGGATTGAAGGCGTTAAGCGATCTATTCACCATGCTATATCTGGTTGTTGGTTCTGACAAGACCTATTCTCTGGAAACTAGGTGGCTATACTTGCCATTGGATTGACGGCGATAGGCGATGTATTCACCAGGCTATAACAGACTATAGATTTTCAATATACCTATTCTCTGCAAGTAGATGGCTGTACTT
>NW_017026727.1:0-212 GCF_001483705.2 Eufriesea mexicana | reverse complement strand
ATTTAGGCGGGAAAGGTAGCTCACCACGATATCAGTCGAGAATGTCCATGAAATCGAGTTTTCGAGCCAGATTCTCTAGCATTGCAATGCATGCAGCGCGCCAATAGAATATTTCATCCTTATTTATGCAAGAAAGTTAGTTCGCCACCATACTTGTCGAAAATGTCAATAAAATTGTATTTTCCAGGCAGATTCTATAGCAGTGCAGTAGC
>NW_017026726.1:0-212 GCF_001483705.2 Eufriesea mexicana | reverse complement strand
TATAAAGTATTTCAAAGAAATTCTATTTTACAAAATGATCATATTTTATTTTATATCGTATCACTCCTAAGAATGGAATTTGGTAAAAATAAATAATAAAATAAAATTTACAAATCAGATTTATCCAATATCCTATTTTCATAAATTAAATCTCAAAATTAACTATAGTAGAGCAAAATTTAAAAAATACAATAATCGTAGAAATTAAATTT
>NW_017026725.1:0-212 GCF_001483705.2 Eufriesea mexicana | reverse complement strand
TTAAACAATAAAATTAGCTCACCACGATATTAGTCGAAAATGTCAATAAAATTTTATTTTCCAGCAAGATTCTACAGCTTTGCAATGCCCATAGCACGCCAATAGATTCTTTCCACCATATATATGCACGAAAGTAAGCTCACAATGAGGTTAGTCGAAAATGTCAATAAATTTGTATTTTCCAACCACATTCTGTATCATTGCAATGGCTA
>NW_017026724.1:0-212 GCF_001483705.2 Eufriesea mexicana | reverse complement strand
AATAGACATATTCCCTGGTAAGTACATGGCTGTACTTGCCATTGGATTGCAGGCGATAGGCGTCCTGATCACCAAGCTATGGCAGCTTATAGGTTTTGAATGAACTCATTCTCTGGCGAGTAAATGGCTGTAATTGCCATTGGATTGGTGGAGTTAGGCGATCTATTCAACATGCTATAACAGGCTATAGATTTTGAATAGACCTATTCTCT
>NW_017026723.1:0-212 GCF_001483705.2 Eufriesea mexicana | reverse complement strand
GGTCAGGCCAGGTCGGGTCAGGTCAGATGAGTCCGGTCAGTTCAGGTCAGGCCCGGTCAGGCCCGGTCAGGCCAGATCATATATGGTCAGGTCATGTCAGGTCAGATCAGGCAGGTAAGGTCAGCCCAGGTTAGGTCGGGTCCGGTTACGTCAGTTCAGGTCAGGTCATGTCAGGTCAGGTCAGGTACCGTAAGGTCAGGCCAGCCCAGATC
>NW_017026722.1:0-212 GCF_001483705.2 Eufriesea mexicana | reverse complement strand
AGCATGACGTGCCGTGACCACTACTCGTGGCCTCCCGAGAGCAAAGAGTGCCTTAGTGCATAGTAGATCACAGAAACCCAAGAAGCAGTGGTGTGAAGAACATAAGTCATGGTAGCCTATCCTATCCTAGCCAAACGTAGCACAACCAGACGTCACCTATCTCAAATTAACATGGCGAGACAGCCACTGCTGGCATACACGGAGACAAGTAG
>NW_017026721.1:0-212 GCF_001483705.2 Eufriesea mexicana | reverse complement strand
TTCCTTTCTTTTCGTTACTCTTTCGTACAAAAGACTCTGAACGCTTCTGCGATGCTTTACCGTCATCGTCATTTCGGATCCGACTCTGTGACATCGTCAGCGAGTAAGCTAATACGTTTTTCTCTTAACGATGATCGAAGGCTGTCTCGTAATGTCAGAGAAATTAAGATGAATTTTAATCCTGTCGTTATACTATCATTTTGATTATTATT
>NW_017026720.1:0-212 GCF_001483705.2 Eufriesea mexicana | reverse complement strand
AGCACAATCAAACGTAGCCAAACTCAACGTAACGCGGCGCGACCACTACTGCTGGCCTCCTCACAGTCAAGCAGAGCGCAGTAGTGGAGTGGAGAACGCAGAAATCCATAGAATCGCTGTGTACATCAGATAAGTCAGTGCTACCAAGGCCTATCCCAAATCAACGGAACATAAGCAAATATGGCGTAACTCAACCTGACGTGCCAAGACCG
>NW_017026719.1:0-212 GCF_001483705.2 Eufriesea mexicana | reverse complement strand
CTGTCATAAACAGGCACCCAAAATCCTCGTGTATTGTTCCGTCGCGTCGGTCGGAACATGCTCTCCCGTTGAGCGACCGTGTCGCTCAAGATTCGGTGGCGTTTCGTGATGCTGCACTGGGTTCTTGTTGGGGAGATTCGTCGGTAACAATTGGCAGTAGGGCCACCTGCTTTACTTTACGCTTGTAGGTGCCCTGGTTGGTCCGTACGGTG
>NW_017026718.1:0-212 GCF_001483705.2 Eufriesea mexicana | reverse complement strand
TGTATGGATGTATGGATGTCTATATGTATGGACGTATGGATGGATGGAGTTATCGATGGACGGCAGTAAGGGTGCTAGTATGTATGGATGTATGGATGCGAGGAACTGCAGCTGCGTGCATGGATGTATTTGCGGACGGATGTATGTATGGCTGCATGAGTGTATGAATGTATGGATGTATGTATGGATTATTGTGTGGATGTATGTATTGA
>NW_017026717.1:0-212 GCF_001483705.2 Eufriesea mexicana | reverse complement strand
AGCTTTACCTAGTTGTTTACGCAGAAAATACTCTTCACCTCAATATTTGACGAAAATGTCAATGGAATTGATCTTTTCAGGCAGATTCTATAGCAATGCCATGGCTATAGCAACCCAGTAGATTCTGACCGCGCTATTTACGCAGAAATGCGAGCTCACCTCAATATTCGTCGAAAATGTTAATGGAATTGAACTTTTCATATAGATTCTAT
>NW_017026716.1:0-212 GCF_001483705.2 Eufriesea mexicana | reverse complement strand
CATTGACACGGCTCAATGTAACCAGCGACAATTGTTCGGTCAATCGACCATTCTGCAATTTCAAAATGAAACACATGGTCAACGAAGCGATTAATCAAATGGCTATATCATTCAGTAGATGGCAGCACAATGTACTTTATTGCCAATCCTCAATAGCACTACCCACATAAAATCTATCTACTTGTTCTTCTAGAATATACATGGAACTTAAA
>NW_017026715.1:0-212 GCF_001483705.2 Eufriesea mexicana | reverse complement strand
ATAGATTTTGAATAGACCAATTCTCTGGCAAGTAGATGGCTGTACTTGCCATTGGTTGATGACTCTAGGCGACCTATTCTCCAAGATATAACGGGTTATAAATTTTGAATAGACCCATTCCCAGGCAAGTAGATGGCTTTACTTGCCAATGGATTGAAGGCGTTAAGCGATCTAATCACCAAGCTTTTGCAGCTTATATGTTTTGAATAGAC
>NW_017026714.1:0-212 GCF_001483705.2 Eufriesea mexicana | reverse complement strand
TTCTGCTTGGCTCTGGGGATCACTGCAGCAGTGGTCGCGGCACGTTGTGTTCAGTTATGCTATATTCAGGTAAGTGAGGTTAGGTCAGGTTTGGTTACGATACCCTCAACTTTTGTAACATAAACTGCTATTTGGTGGAATTCTGAGGTCTACATTGCTCAACTATACTCTGCTCGACTTCGGAGAGGCGGGAAATAGCGGTCGCAGAACGT
>NW_017026713.1:0-212 GCF_001483705.2 Eufriesea mexicana | reverse complement strand
GCTACAGTACGCCAATAGGATCCTTCCTCCTTAGGTATGCAAGGGACTAAGCTCACCACGATAATAGTCGAAAATGTCAATAAAATTGATTTTTCCAACCAGATCCTGTAGCAATGCAATGGCTACAGCACGTCAATAGAATCTTTCACCCTTATTTATACACGAAAGTTATCTCACCACGATATTAGCAGAAAATGTCAATGAAATTGAAC
>NW_017026712.1:0-212 GCF_001483705.2 Eufriesea mexicana | reverse complement strand
GCCTATCGCATCCAATCGAATGGCAAGTAGAGCCATCTACTTGCCAAAGAATAGGTCTATTCATAATCTATAATCTGTTATAGCTTGGTGAGCAATTGGCCTAACGCCTTCAATCCTACGGCAAGTACAGCCATCTACTTGCCAGAGAGTAGGTCAATTCAAAATCGATAACCTGTTATGGAATGGAGAATAGATCGCCTAACGCCTTCAAA
>NW_017026711.1:0-212 GCF_001483705.2 Eufriesea mexicana | reverse complement strand
CATGGCTCAACCTGACCAAGCCAATCGAGGACTAACGAAACTAAACGAGACGAGGCCACCATTTCTGACCACTCCAGTGTCAACCAGCACATACTAGAGCACAGTGGAGGGCAGAAATGCGAGTATCAGTGTACAGCACAAAAGTCAAGGCTATCATAACCAAACCTAACCCAGCTTGGCCTAACCAAACGTAACTTAACCCAACCAATAGT
>NW_017026710.1:0-212 GCF_001483705.2 Eufriesea mexicana | reverse complement strand
TAACCAAACGTAACACAACTAAACCTAACGTGCCTAGACCAAAATTGCTGACATACACAGAGCAAATCAGAATATACCACAGCACTGTAGAACGTATAAATCCACCGAATAGCAGAGTAAAGTAATGCAGAGGAGATCGCAGAAATCCACCGTATAGCCGTCTATGCCAAGAAAGTGAAAGCTATCCACACCTGAACCAAACAAGCATAACC
>NW_017026709.1:0-212 GCF_001483705.2 Eufriesea mexicana | reverse complement strand
TCGACAAAATATTCATTGGCAACGTGTATATAGGGTTTTACTTCCACACAGCTATTGCTCGCTGCTCTAGTATCAACAGTGCCGTAGCTACGCATAATCCAAGTACCAAGTGGAATTGAGCTAACATATAACACTTTTCAAATAAAAGAAAAAAAAAAATACAATTTTGTTATAAAATTTTGGGAAATTGACAAAGTTCAAAAGGAACTTTG
>NW_017026708.1:0-212 GCF_001483705.2 Eufriesea mexicana | reverse complement strand
AGGTTGGGAAGGTTCGGTTAGGATTTCTTCGACTCCTGTGCTATACATAGCTATTTGGTGGATTTCTGCGCTCTACACTATTCCACTATGCTCTGCCCCGGCTCTGGGGAGGCCAGCAATAGTGGTCTCGGCGCGGTAGGTTTAGCTACGCTACGTTTGCATATGACAGGTTTATGTTAGGACAGAATATCTTAGACTTTCGTTCCACTGAC
>NW_017026707.1:0-212 GCF_001483705.2 Eufriesea mexicana | reverse complement strand
GAACTAACTTTCTTGCATAAATAAGGAGGAGAGATACTTTTGGAGTGCTATAGAGATTGCAATATCGTAGAATCTGGCTGGAGAATTAAATTTTGTTGACATTTTTGACTTATATCGTGGAAAGCTAACTTTCTTGCATTAACAATGCAGAAAGAATCTATCGGCGTGCTGTAGGCATTGCAATGGTGCAGAATCTGGCTGGAAAATTCAAT
>NW_017026706.1:0-212 GCF_001483705.2 Eufriesea mexicana | reverse complement strand
CGAAGATGTCAATAAAATTGAAATTTCCGGCCACATTCTACAGCATTGCAATGGCTACAGCACCGCAAAATGATCTTGCCTGCATACTTATGCAGGGAAGCTGGCTCACCACGATATTAGTTGAAAATGTCAATAAAATTGAATTTTGAAGCAAGATTCAATAGCATTGCAATGCCTATAGCATGCCAACAGAATCTTTCCTCCTTGTTTAT
>NW_017026705.1:0-212 GCF_001483705.2 Eufriesea mexicana | reverse complement strand
TACTATTGGCGTGCCTATAGGCTTTGCAATGCTATAGAATCTGGCTGGAAAGTTCAATACTATTAACTGTTTCGACTGATATCGTGGTGAGCCAACTTCGTAGTTTAAATAAGGAGGAAAGATTCTATTGGCGTGCTATAGGCACTGCTATGCTATAGAATCGTCCTGGAAAATTCAATTTTATTCTCATTTTCTATTAGTATCGTGGTGAG
>NW_017026704.1:0-212 GCF_001483705.2 Eufriesea mexicana | reverse complement strand
GACCACAATTGCTGGCCTCCCCAGATTCGGGCAAAGTATAGTAGAGCACAGTATAGCGCAGAAATCGACCGAATGACAGTGTATAGCACGAAAGACATAGCTATCCCCACCCAACCCAAACTGTTCATTTAACCAAACGATGCCCAACTAGAACAAATTGCTGTCCTCCCCAGTGCCAAGCAGTACACGCTAGACGTCAGTAGATTGCAGAA
>NW_017026703.1:0-212 GCF_001483705.2 Eufriesea mexicana | reverse complement strand
AATCTGTCAGAAAAGTTCAATTCTAATGACATTTTCGACAAATATCGTGATGAGCAAGTTTTTCCGAATGAATAACGAGGAAAGATTTTATTGGTTTGCTATAGCCATTGCATTCCAATAGAATCTGAATGAAAAGTCAATTTTATTGTCAATTTCGTCTACTATTGTGGCGAGCAAACTTTTCTGCATAAATAAGGAGGAAAGTTCCAATT
>NW_017026702.1:0-212 GCF_001483705.2 Eufriesea mexicana | reverse complement strand
TTGCAATGCCTATAGCACGCCAATAGAGTCTTTCCTCCTTATTAGTGCATTAGAGTTAGCTCACCATGATAATACTCGAAACTATCAATAAAATTGAATTTTCCAGCCAGATTCTATAGCATTCCAATGGCTATAGCACGCCTATAGGCTCATTCCTCCTTATTTATGTAAGGAAGTTACCTCACCACGATACGAGTCGATAATGTCAACAA
>NW_017026701.1:0-212 GCF_001483705.2 Eufriesea mexicana | reverse complement strand
ACGATATTAGTCGAAAATGTCAATGAAATTGAATTTTCAATGCAGATTCTATAGCATTGCAATCGCAATAGCACGCCAAAAGAATCTTTCCTCCTTGACTATGCAAGAAAGATAGCTCACCAGGGTTTTAGTCGGAAATGTCAATAAAGTTGAATTTTCCGGCCAGATTCTACACCATTGCAATGGCTACAGCACGCCAAAAGGATCTTTCC
>NW_017026700.1:0-212 GCF_001483705.2 Eufriesea mexicana | reverse complement strand
AGCCCAATGGCAAGTACAGCCATCTACTTGCCAGTGAATAGGTCTATTCAAAATCAATAATCTACTATAGCTTGGTAAATAGAACGCCTAGCGCCTTGAATCCAATGGAAAGTACAGCCATCTACTTGCCACAGAATAGATCTATTCAAAATCTATAATATGATATAGCTTGGTGAATAGGTCGCCTAACGCCTTCAATCCAATGGCCAGTA
>NW_017026699.1:0-212 GCF_001483705.2 Eufriesea mexicana | reverse complement strand
TATGTTGCATTGGGATATATTTGGTTATTCTCAGTTTGTTTGGGTTAGGTTTGGGCTGAACCGACTTTTCTGATATGCACTGCGATTCTGTCGATTTCTGCGTTCTTCTCTCCAATAATGTATTCTGCTTGGGTCTGGGGAGGCAGCATCAGTAGTCGCAGCACGTTAGGTTGAGTTACGTTACGTTCGGTTATGTTACGATTTGTTATGTT
>NW_017026698.1:0-212 GCF_001483705.2 Eufriesea mexicana | reverse complement strand
CTTGCGTGTATAAGGCGGAAAGATTCTATTGGCGTGCTATAGGCAGTGCAACGCTATAGAATCATGCTGGAAAATTCAATCCTTTTGACATTTTCAGCTAATATCGTGGTGAGCTATCTTCCTTCCCTAATTAAGGAGGAAAGATCCTCCTGGAGCGCTATAGCCATTTCAATGCAGTAGAATCTGGTTGGAAAGATCAATTTTATTGACAC
>NW_017026697.1:0-212 GCF_001483705.2 Eufriesea mexicana | reverse complement strand
CGAATGATGGATGTACGAATGGACGTGTTTATGTGTGTATGGACGTGTGGATATATGGATGTAAACATGGATGGGTGTATGAATGGATAGATTTGTGGATCGATGGATATGTGAATGGGAGGATGTATGGATGGACGCATATACGGATAGATGGATGGATGGATGCATGTATTCGTGGGTGGCTGTATGTATGGTTGTATGTATGGATGGAT
>NW_017026696.1:0-212 GCF_001483705.2 Eufriesea mexicana | reverse complement strand
CCGTACATCCGTCTATCCATAGCTCAATCCACCCATACATATATCCATCCATACATCCATCATCCGTTGAGCCCATCCATCCATACGTTCACCCATACAGCAATACGTACATCCAAACAAACGTCCATACATATATCCATACATTCAAACACTCATGCATCCATACATACATCCGTCCGCACATTCATCCATGCACGCAGCTACAGATCCTC
>NW_017026695.1:0-212 GCF_001483705.2 Eufriesea mexicana | reverse complement strand
CTTATTATTGTGTCGAATACTATTTATTAATGATAAAATTTGCATCGGTACATCGGAAATGGAAAAATACTCGAATTTACTGTATATTTTAATCAATTTGAATTTCACCCTCACCTTAGCAGCCGTCTCAACTTACACTTCCTGTTCGCCAAACACTCGCAGTACTTTTTAAAACAACCATCCACGTCTCTTTCCACTCTGCATATCGACCA
>NW_017026694.1:0-212 GCF_001483705.2 Eufriesea mexicana | reverse complement strand
CTCTACTACATTGTCCTTGGTCTTGGGGTACTCGCAGCAGTGGTCGCGGCACGTTATGTTGAGATACGCTACGTTCAGTTTGGTTTGGTTAGGTCCGGTTAGGTTGGGATATCTTCGACTTTTGCGCTATTGACTGCAATGCTGTGGACCTTTGGTTAAGTTTGGTAAGTATCGCTTTGACTTTTGTGCTATACAATGCTACACCGTGGATC
>NW_017026693.1:0-212 GCF_001483705.2 Eufriesea mexicana | reverse complement strand
AACGCGTGACAATAACGAATCGTATTCTAACCTTTTGTTCCCTTCGACTTTTCTTTCTCTCATTGCTGATCTTCTTTCGCTTCTGACGAAAATACACGAAATATTTCACCCCAGTCGACTGTCCTCTGTATTTCGACTGTTTTATTATTATTTTGCAATATCTTTTGACACCTTTCATTATGGAAGTGTTCTTACCTCTTTTATATAGTCGA
>NW_017026692.1:0-212 GCF_001483705.2 Eufriesea mexicana | reverse complement strand
TACTCGGTGTACATCGGCGCTGTACTGTGATCTACAACCATCTTTTTGGCCGTGGGCAGGGCACCATTTGTGGTCGCAGCACGATATGTGTCGAGGACAGCAATAGTGGTGGCGACACGCTAGGCTCAGTTAGGTTTCGTTTGGTAGCTTTACGATTGTTTAGGTTTGGGTATTTTTTACCTCTAGGCTGCGCACCGCTATTGCATGGACTA
>NW_017026691.1:0-212 GCF_001483705.2 Eufriesea mexicana | reverse complement strand
CCGCACATTAGTTTGAGTTATGTTTCGTTATGTTATGTCACGCTTCTTTCGGTTAAGATAGAGAAGGTTTGATTTTTACGTTGTGTACGACTGTTCGGTGGACCTCTCTGCTCTACATTGTTCTACTATACGCTGCTCGTCTCTGGGGTGGCCAGCAAAATTGGTCGTGTCACGTTTGGTTGTGTCATGTTACATTTGGCTTATGTCAGGCT
>NW_017026690.1:0-212 GCF_001483705.2 Eufriesea mexicana | reverse complement strand
GATCTTGGAGATCGGTGTGTTGGCTGTAGGATAGCGCGAGATTAGGTTTGGAGAGCTAGACAGGCTGTTTCAGAATTTGCTTCAACCAAGAATCTTCGAGAAGATTTGAATATTTCTGTAATCAATAAACAAGAGTAAAGTTTATTCGAAATATGACAAGAAATTAAAATATTTCTGACATAGACCACGTTATTTTGCAAATCATGCCTTCA
>NW_017026689.1:0-212 GCF_001483705.2 Eufriesea mexicana | reverse complement strand
ATGTATGGAAGGATGTGTGTATGGATGTATGTATGGACGAATGTATCTGTGAATGTATGGATAAATGTATTGATGTTTGTATGGATGTATGGATGGGAGGATGGATGGATTGTTGTGTGGATGAATGGATCGATGGATGTATGAATGGGTGGATGTATGGATGTATGTATGGATGTATGTATGGATGTATGAATGGATGAATGGTTGTATGG
>NW_017026688.1:0-212 GCF_001483705.2 Eufriesea mexicana | reverse complement strand
TTGACTTTTGCTGTATATACTGCCTTTCGGTAGACTTCTGCGCTCTACTGTGGTCTAGTGTGTCCTGCTTGGCTCTGGGGAGGTCAGCAATGGTGGTTTCAGCTCGCAAGTTTGAGTTAGGTTACGCGCAGCTTTGCTAGGTTTCGGACATATTTGGTTAGAGAAGCTTTGACTTTTGTGCTGTGGACCGCTATTCGGTCGATACGCGTGCA
>NW_017026687.1:0-212 GCF_001483705.2 Eufriesea mexicana | reverse complement strand
ATGGATTGATGGCCGTATGGATGGATGGTTGAATGGATTAATTGAGGTATGGATAGACGGATGCACTGATGAATGTATGTACGGATGAACGGATGTATGGATGGATTGAGGTATGGTTTGATGGACGTTTGTATGGATGGATGTATGGTTGTATGTATGTATGTATGTATATATGTATGGGTGTATTGATTGATGGATGTATGGATGAATGG
>NW_017026686.1:0-212 GCF_001483705.2 Eufriesea mexicana | reverse complement strand
CATCCTTGCATACATAAGTAGGTAAGATTCTATTGGCACGCTATAGCCATTGCAATGCTGCAGAATCTGGCTCGAAAATTCAACTTCATTGACATTTTCGAATAATATCGCGGTGAGCTAAATTTCATGGATGCATTTGGACGAAAGATTCTTTTGGCGCGCTATAGCCATTGCAATGCTATAGAATCTGCATCGAAAATTCAATTTTATTG
>NW_017026685.1:0-212 GCF_001483705.2 Eufriesea mexicana | reverse complement strand
CAGAAACAGTGGAACAAGGAATAATGATATTGACAGATCAAGCAGTTAAAAAACACAGCATGGGCTATAAAATATTGGCAAAACATTTTCCTGTCCTTGAAGAAACCTTTAAGAGCTATACTAACTTCCTTTTCTCTCGTCTGTACTAAGCAGATAGGGTTCAAGTTCCCAACGCGTGAAAAAAATAAATAAATAAATTTCACGAAAAAAGC
>NW_017026684.1:0-212 GCF_001483705.2 Eufriesea mexicana | reverse complement strand
GATTCTGTTGGTGTGCTATAGGCACATCAATGCTATAGAATCTGGCAGGAAAATACAATTTTAGTGACATTTTCGACTAATATCGTTGTGAGCTAACTTTTTGCAAAAATAAGTAGAGTACATTCTATTGGCCTGCTATAGCCATTGTGTTTCTATGGTATCTGGCCGGAAAATTCAATTTTATTCACATTTTCGACTAATATCGTGGTGAG
>NW_017026683.1:0-212 GCF_001483705.2 Eufriesea mexicana | reverse complement strand
CCATACATACATACATACATACATACGTCAATACATCCATACACCTATCCATATATCCATACAGCTATCCATATATCCATACACTCGTACATCCATCAATCTAAACAACCATTCATCCATACATACATAAATCCATACATCCATCTTTTCATAGATCCATCCATCCATACATCCACCCATCCATACATCCACCCATCCATGCATCCATCGAA
>NW_017026682.1:0-212 GCF_001483705.2 Eufriesea mexicana | reverse complement strand
CTATACATTCTGACTTTGAACCGCTGTAAAATTCGAACCACGTGACCTACGACCACGCAATTTAAACACGTGACACCTGCTCATATGCGGATCAGCTTGATCCAACCAGAGATCGATTCGGCCGGCATCGAAAAATGTAATCATTTTAAAATCACTCGCCGAGCGAAAGCTCGGGACAAAAAATCAGAAAAAAATCGAGCTACATCGAAAGC
>NW_017026681.1:0-212 GCF_001483705.2 Eufriesea mexicana | reverse complement strand
ATTGGATTGAAGGTGCTAGGAGATCTAATCACCAAGCTATGACAGCTAATAGACTTTGAATAGGCTTATTCTCTGGCAAGTAGGTGGCTATACTTGCCATTGGTTGAAGACGCCAGGCGACCTATTCACCAAGCTATAACAGATTATAGATTTTAAATAAACCTATTCTCTGGGAAGTAGATGGCTGTACTTGCCACGGGATTGACGGCGTC
>NW_017026680.1:0-212 GCF_001483705.2 Eufriesea mexicana | reverse complement strand
TGGGCAGCATCGACTATTTTGCAACACACTGAAATGAGTTGGATTTCTGCGCTCTGCTGTGCTTTAGAATATTCTGCTTGTCGTTGAGTAGGCCAGCAATAGCGGTCTCGGCACGTTAGGTTGATCCATGATACGTTCGACTTTGTTATATTTGTGGAGGTTAGGATAGGATAGTTTGGACTTTTGTGGTATACACGGCTATCCGCGGATTT
>NW_017026679.1:0-212 GCF_001483705.2 Eufriesea mexicana | reverse complement strand
ATAGCATTGCGACGGCTATAGCACGCCAATTGAATCCTTCATCCTTATTTATGAAAGAAGGTTGGCTCACCACAATATTAGTCGGAAATATCAATAAAATTGAATTTTCCAATTGAATGCTATAGCAATGAATGGCTATAGCACGCTAGTAGAATCTATCCTCCTTATTTATGCAAGGAAGTTAACTCACCACAATATTAGTC
The DNA here is from genome assembly GCF_001483705.2 of Eufriesea mexicana. NCBI lineage: Eukaryota > Metazoa > Arthropoda > Insecta > Hymenoptera > Apidae > Eufriesea > Eufriesea mexicana. The sequence goes on along the minus strand of NW_017026679.1, from coordinate 9 downwards.
GAAAATGTC
>NW_017026678.1:0-212 GCF_001483705.2 Eufriesea mexicana | reverse complement strand
TCCCAATATAACCCAGGAAAACCTAAGCCATCCAAACGTAACCCAAACCAACCTAACGTGCCTGGACCACAATTGCTGACCTCCCCAGAGACAAGCGGATGGTAGTAGAGCAACGCAGAACGCAGCTATCGAGCAAACAGCGGTGTATCGCAGAAAAGTCAAAGCAATCCCTACCAAATTTGACGTAATCAAACCTACCAAAACGTACCATA
>NW_017026677.1:0-212 GCF_001483705.2 Eufriesea mexicana | reverse complement strand
CCGGCAGGACTTCTCGTCAAGAGGTTCTAAGAAGCTATGGACACGAAGAAAGATTAAAATTCGGAAGATGGGAAAATTCGATGAACTCTGTGCTTCGAGTTCACCGTGTACACCGAGGAGCAAAACTGAACACGAGATTCTGTGCTTACTTCAGCCATTAGGCTCATTTAGCCTAAGTCCATTTTCTGAGGCCGATCTAAAGATGAAGAGAA
>NW_017026676.1:0-212 GCF_001483705.2 Eufriesea mexicana | reverse complement strand
GCATGTGTGGTCGCGGCACGTTAGGTTGCGTTTGGTTACGTCTAGTAATGCTACAGTTGGTCATGTTAGGACAGGAAGTCTTTGACCTTTGCGGTCTACACTGCCATTCGGTGGATTTCTTCGCTCTACAGTCCTCTGGTAGTCTCTGCATTGCTGTGCTGAGGACACTAATTGTGACCGGGGCACGCAGGTTTGAGTCACTTTACGCTTGG
>NW_017026675.1:0-212 GCF_001483705.2 Eufriesea mexicana | reverse complement strand
GTGTTGTCTCAGCACGTATGTGTGAGATAGGTTGCGTTCCGCTAGGTTCGGTTGGGAAGGTTTTGCCAGGATTTTTTTGATTTTTGTGCTATACACTGCTATTCCGCTAATTTCAATGGCATACTGTGCCCTACTACATTCTGCTTGGATCTGGGAAGGCCAGGAGTAAAGGTCACGGTACGTCATGTTAAGCTATGCTACGTTTGGTTATG
>NW_017026674.1:0-212 GCF_001483705.2 Eufriesea mexicana | reverse complement strand
AAGCAAGTTAACTCACACACAGTATTAGTCGAATATTTCAATAAAGTTGAACTTTCCAGCCAGATTCTACTGCATTGCTATGGCTATAGCACGCTAAAAGCATCTTTCCCCCTTACCTATGCAAGGAAGTTAGATAACCACGATATTATTGGAACATGTCAATAAACTTGAACTTTCCAGTCACATTCTAAAGCATTGCAATGGCTACAGCA
>NW_017026673.1:0-212 GCF_001483705.2 Eufriesea mexicana | reverse complement strand
AAGTTGGGACCAGATAGCTTTAAATTTTGTGCTATACGGCTTTTCTGTGGGCTTTTAAGCCCTACATTGCTCTACTATAATCTGCTCGACTCTGGGGATGCAAGTAATAGTGGTTTAGGCAAATAAGTTTTAGTTAGGCTACGCTTGGGTAGGTTATGGTAGCATTCGATAGGTGAGGATAGCTTTGACTTTCGCCCTATACACTACTATCC
>NW_017026672.1:0-212 GCF_001483705.2 Eufriesea mexicana | reverse complement strand
AAAATTCTATTGGCGTGCTATAGCCATTGCAATGGTATAGAATCAGGCTGGAAAATTCAATTTTAGTGACATTATCGAGCAATATCGTGGTGAGCTAACTTTCTTGCTTAGATAAGGAGGAAGGATCCTATTCGCGTGCTATAGACATAGCAATGCTATTGAATCTGTCTGGAAAATTAAATTTTATTGACATTTTCGACTAATATCGTGGT
>NW_017026671.1:0-212 GCF_001483705.2 Eufriesea mexicana | reverse complement strand
CTTGCATAAATAAGTAGGAAGGATACTATTGGCACGCTATAGCCATTGCCGTGCTATAGAATCTGGCTGTAAAATTCAACTTTATTGACATTTATGACTAATATCGATGTGAGCTAACTTTCTTCGATAAATAGGGAGGAAAGATTCTCTTGGCGTGCTATAGCCATTGCAGTGCAATATAATCTGCCTGGAATATTCAATGTTATTGACAT
>NW_017026670.1:0-212 GCF_001483705.2 Eufriesea mexicana | reverse complement strand
AGAAAGGTGGCTCACCACGATATTAGTCGAAAATGTCAATAAAATTGAATTTTCCAACCGTATCCTATAGCACAGCGACGACTGCAGCATGCCAATTGAATGCATCCCCCTGATTTATGAAAGAAAAATATCCCACCACGATATTAGTTGAAAATGTCAATAAAATTGAATTTTCCAGCTGGATGCTATAGCAATGAATGGCTATAGCACGC
>NW_017026669.1:0-212 GCF_001483705.2 Eufriesea mexicana | reverse complement strand
TATGTTTGACCTTTGTGGTATACGCTCTATTGCGGTGGATTTCTGCGCTCTGCTGTGCTCTAGAATATTCTGCTTGGCTCTGGTGTGGCCAGGAATGGTAGTTGCGGCACGTTTCGTTGAGTTATGATACATGTGGTTGTTTTACGTTTGGTGAGGTTTGCATATTGTAGCTTAGACTGTTGTGCCGTACACTGCTGTTCCGTGGATTTCTG
>NW_017026668.1:0-212 GCF_001483705.2 Eufriesea mexicana | reverse complement strand
GATGTGTCTATGGATGTATGTATGGATGAGTGTATGGGGGTATGCATGGATGTATGGATATATATATGTATGGATGTATGCATGTGTGGATGTGTGGATGTATGGATGTATGGACGTAAGGACGTACGAATTTATGGATGTACGTGTGTATGGATGTATGAATGGATGTATGGATGTATTGATGTATGTATGTATGTATGTATGGATGAATG
>NW_017026667.1:0-212 GCF_001483705.2 Eufriesea mexicana | reverse complement strand
TATGCTACGTTCGGTTAGGTCAGTCTGGGTCACATCGTTATAGGATATCTTCGACTTTTGTGCAATTCACTGCAATGAGGTGGCCTTCTGCGCTCGACTCTGCTCTAGTGCATTCTGCTACCCTCTGTGGAGGACAGCAATAGTGGTCTTGTCAAGTTAGCTTGAGTTATATTACGTTCGGCTAGGCTAGGACAGGCTCCTTTGTCTTTTGT
>NW_017026666.1:0-212 GCF_001483705.2 Eufriesea mexicana | reverse complement strand
ACTTATTCTCTGGCAAGTAGATGGCTATACTTGCGAGTGGTTGCAGACGTTAGGCGACGTATTGACCAAGCAATAACAGATTATAGATTTTGATTAAACCTATTCTCCGGCAAGTAGGTAGCTGCACTTGCCATTGGATTGATGGCGTGAAGCGCCCTATTCACAGTGTTATAACAGGTTATAGATTTCGAATAGACCTATTCTCTGGCAAG
>NW_017026665.1:0-212 GCF_001483705.2 Eufriesea mexicana | reverse complement strand
ATTGCACATCACATAATGCCGCCACCACTGCTGCAGGCGCCCCAAAGCAAGCACAATATAAGTGGAGCGCAGTAGGACACAGGAATCTACCACATAATAGTGTATAGTTCGAAAGTCAAAGCTATCACCACCAAACTTGGCCTAAATTTATCCAACCAAGCGTAACCTAACTCAAGCTAACGTGCCCTGACCACCACTTCTCGCTCCCCAGA
>NW_017026664.1:0-212 GCF_001483705.2 Eufriesea mexicana | reverse complement strand
CGATACGTACATACATCCATACAACAATACATTCATGCATCCATACACCTGTACATTAATACATCCATCCATCCACATATCCTTCCATCCACACGGACATCCATCCTTACATACATCCATCCACACACCCCTACATCCATAAATCCATACATCCATCCACATATCCTGCCATCCACACGGACATCCATCCTTACATCCATCCATCCACACAC
>NW_017026663.1:0-212 GCF_001483705.2 Eufriesea mexicana | reverse complement strand
TCTTCATAATTAGATCATAGTGCAAGGGGTTAACCACTGATCAACGTTCTTCTAAATCTTTTTCCATCAAAATTCGATCTCACCCTCTTTCATCCCTCAGCAACGACATTTCTCTCAGTAACGACATTTCCCTCAGCAACGACATTTGCCTCAGCATCCGGATATACAGGGACCTATTAGTTTACCAAATTAACAGAACATTACAGTCATTA
>NW_017026662.1:0-212 GCF_001483705.2 Eufriesea mexicana | reverse complement strand
GTCCTGGCAATTGCGTCGCCGCGAAGTCCAGGGCGCACCGTAATGCGAAGGGCTGGCCATCGTAGGGGTTTTAATGGGTAAAAGTCCCACATAACCACGCCCCCTCCCCTAAGGGGGCCGGGTACCTCTGGAAAATTTCCCCCACCTGCAAAAAAGGGTAGCTTTGACTTTTATGCTACGCACTGCCATTCTATGGGCGTCTGAGCCCATCT
>NW_017026661.1:0-212 GCF_001483705.2 Eufriesea mexicana | reverse complement strand
ATAGGTCTATTCAATGTCTATAATCCGTTATAGCTTGGTGAATAGATCGCCTAACGCCTTCAAGCCAATGAAAAGTACAGCCATCTGCTTGTCAGAGAATCGGTCTATTCATTATTTATAATGTGTTATAGCTTGGCGAATAGGTTGCATATCGCTTTCATCCAATGGCGAGTACAGCAATCTACTAGCCCGGGAATAGGTCTATTCAAAAT
>NW_017026660.1:0-212 GCF_001483705.2 Eufriesea mexicana | reverse complement strand
CATTGCAATGCCTATAGCACGCCAATAGAATCTGTGCACCTAATATAAGCGAGAAAGATAACTCACCACGATATTAGCCGAAAATCTCAATAAAACTGAATTTTCCAGCCACAGTATTCATCATTGCAATGTCTATAGCACGTCAATATAATCTACCCTGCTTATTTAGGCAAGAAAGACACCTCACCACGGTAATAGTCGAAACTGTCAAT
>NW_017026659.1:0-212 GCF_001483705.2 Eufriesea mexicana | reverse complement strand
TGCAGTGTACAGCACAAGAGCGAATGACACCCTAACCCAACGTGTCCGAAACGAACGCAACCGAACGTAACCTAACTAAACACATGGCGCCGAGGCAAGCATTGCTGACCTGATCAGAGACAAGCAGAGCATATTAGAGCAACGAAGAAGTCAGTGATCCACCGAATGGCCGTGTTTGGCACAAAAGTCAAAGCCACCTTATAGTTACCTAA
>NW_017026658.1:0-212 GCF_001483705.2 Eufriesea mexicana | reverse complement strand
CATGAATGGATGTATGGTTTGGTGGATGGGTGTACGAATGGAAGGATGTATTCGTCGATGAATATATGGATGCGTGGATGTTTGGATGCATGGATGTATGGAAGTATGTATGTATGTATTGATGTATGTATGGATGCATGTATAGATGTATGTATGGATGTACGTATGGATTGATGAGTGTATGGGTGGATGGAATTATGGATGTATGGGTG
>NW_017026657.1:0-212 GCF_001483705.2 Eufriesea mexicana | reverse complement strand
TACACATCGATAATAATTAAAATCCAAAATACCTTCAGCAACATTAAAAAAGAAAAGGAAACTGTCACCATCTATAAGCCATTTATACAAATTTTCCCAATAATTTCCAATTATTTTTAGTTTATTATTTCCAATCATAACCTAAGAATAATTTAAACAAATCTTCCTATTCAGAACAATCTCACACAGAACCAACTTCCACACCGATACTT
>NW_017026656.1:0-212 GCF_001483705.2 Eufriesea mexicana | reverse complement strand
TCTGCGCTCTGCTGAGCTCTGGTATGTTGTGCTTGGGACTGCGGAGGCCAGCAATGTCGGCCTCGTCTCGTTAGGTTTAGTCAGTCTACGTTTTATTTGGTTAGGTTAGACCAGGTGCGGTTTGGATATCGTTGACCATTGTGCTCTCAGCTGCTATTTGATGCCTTTCTGCGCTCTAGTGTGATCTAATATGCTCCGCTGAGCTCTGAGGA
>NW_017026655.1:0-212 GCF_001483705.2 Eufriesea mexicana | reverse complement strand
AAGGGGGAAAGGTTCTATTGGCGTGCTATAGCCATTGCAATGCTATGGTCTCTGGCAGGAAAAATCAATTTCACAGACATTTTCGTCTAATATCGTGGCGAGCTACCTTTCTTGCATAAATAAGGAAGAAATATACTGTTGGCGTGCTTTAGGCATTATAATGGCACAGAATCTTGCTGGAAAATTCAATTTTATTGACATTTTCGACTAAT
>NW_017026654.1:0-212 GCF_001483705.2 Eufriesea mexicana | reverse complement strand
AGCCATTCAGAGCATAAGACGGGAATGTAGAGAGCAGAAATCCTTATAATCGCAGTGTATTGCGGAGAAGTTTAAACTATCCAAACCCAACCGACGCCAACCTAACCTAGCCAAACGTAGCTTACCTAAACCTAACGTACCGAGACCATCATTTCTGGCCTCCCCAGAGCCGGGCAGAATATGCTAGAGCACAGTAAAGCGTAGAAATCGAC
>NW_017026653.1:0-212 GCF_001483705.2 Eufriesea mexicana | reverse complement strand
CACACATACTCCCATATACACATCCATACATACATCCATATATATATCCATACATACATCCGTTCATACATCCATACATGCACCCATACATGCATCCATACATACGCCCTTCCATCTATCCATGCATCCGTTCCTCCACCCTTCCTTCTAACGCTCTTCAGTTCGTTCACCCATCCATTCATCCACCCGCACATCCATACAGACATACATCT
>NW_017026652.1:0-212 GCF_001483705.2 Eufriesea mexicana | reverse complement strand
CATTCTTCCTTACATACATCCATCCATACGTCCATCTTTCCATACATCCATCCATCCATACATACACCCACCCATACATCCATCATACCATACATCCATCCATCCATACTTGCACCCATACATACATCCATCGATCCATACATCTATCCATCCATACATCTATCCATCCATACATACATCCATACATACATTCATACATCCACACATCCATA
>NW_017026651.1:0-212 GCF_001483705.2 Eufriesea mexicana | reverse complement strand
TTTTATATATGTATGGATGTATATATGGATGGATGTATCGAAAGATGGAAGTACGAATGGACGCGTTTATGTGTGTATGGACGTGTGGACGTGTGGATGTATACAATGGATGTGTGTATGACTGGATAGATTTATGGAACGATGGATGAATGAAAGGGAGGATGTATGGAAGTGTGGGTGTACGAATGGATGTATGTATGGATGTATGGTTG
>NW_017026650.1:0-212 GCF_001483705.2 Eufriesea mexicana | reverse complement strand
CTCCAAATTTAGTTGCTTCGATTACAAAACTAATCGTTTGAACTCCAAATTTAGTTGCTTCGACTCCAAATTTAATCGTTTGGACTTCTTCGTAGACTATTCGGATTATACGAATTTTATTTTTAAATAGGGTAGTTCCTATTCCTATTGTTGTAATTTTGTAGTTTAATTTGTGTAATTTTATTTTTGGATAGTTTTAAAAATGTAGAATT
>NW_017026649.1:0-212 GCF_001483705.2 Eufriesea mexicana | reverse complement strand
GATCTATTCAAAATCTATAATCTGTTATAGCTTGGTGAGTAGATCGCTTAACGCCTTCAATCCTATGGCACGTACAGCCATCTACTTACCAGAGAAAAGGGCTACTCAATACCAATAATCTGTTATAGCCTGGAGAATAGGTCGCATAGCGCCTACAATCCAATGACAAGTACAGCCATCCACTTGCCAGATGATATATCTATACAAAATCG
>NW_017026648.1:0-212 GCF_001483705.2 Eufriesea mexicana | reverse complement strand
AAAAGTAGAAGCTACAATATCCTAACCTAGCCTAACGTAATATAACCAAACGTAACGGGACAATACTTGCAGGCCTCCCCAGAGCCAAGCAGAAAATAGTAAAGCTAAGAAGAGTGCAGAAAGCCATAGAATAGCAGTGTATAGCACAGAAGCCAAAGGTATCCTAGCCAAAAGTAAATAAACCTAAACTTACCAAATGTAACGTAGCACAT
>NW_017026647.1:0-212 GCF_001483705.2 Eufriesea mexicana | reverse complement strand
TAGTGGCCTTTACACATTATATTGAGTTGTGATACGGCAGGTTAGGCAGGGTTAGGTCAGGTTTAGGCATGACTCGTTCGACTTGTGTGACATACACTGCTATTCGTTGGATTTCTGCAATCTACTGTTCCCTAATATGTTCTGCTTGGATCTGGGAAGACCTGGAATCCTGGTCTCGTCACGATAAGTTGTGTTACCCTACGTTCGGGAGG
>NW_017026646.1:0-212 GCF_001483705.2 Eufriesea mexicana | reverse complement strand
GAGCTCAGGAATGCACCGAGTAGAAGTGTGCAGCGCAAAGGTCGAAAAAATCCTGACCGAACGTTCCTAACCTAACCCAACGTATCGTAACCTTCCTCAAGCTAACGTACCCAGACTACAATTTCTAGCAGCTCCGAAGCCAAGCAGTTTATAATACAGCACAGCAGAGCGCAGAAATCCATGGAAACGCAATATATAGCAGAACAGTCAAA
>NW_017026645.1:0-212 GCF_001483705.2 Eufriesea mexicana | reverse complement strand
CCTTTCGTTACGGGTCCCAACTATAATCGATGTGTATGCGACCACCTATGCCGATTCTCGCCGGTTAAAAAGAATCTACTATACCGATAGAGTATCTCTCGATTCTATCCACCCATACTGGATTAAATCCTACTAGAAATATATTATACATACGCATCAAGCTTCTGTTTTTTTTCTACTGGATAGTGGAGTATTTGTTCGGTACAAGACAC
>NW_017026644.1:0-212 GCF_001483705.2 Eufriesea mexicana | reverse complement strand
TCAACACAACGTGACTTGTCCAATATTGCTGGCCACCCCAGAGCCAGACAGAACATATTGGAGGACAGCAGAAAGCAGAAATCCACCGAATAGTAGAGTATAGCGCATAAGACGAAGTTACCGTGTCCTAACATTGCCAAACGTAACACGAGCACCCGCAACGTTACTAAACCTGCCGCGCGGAGACCACTATTGCTGGTTTCCCGAAAGCC
>NW_017026643.1:0-212 GCF_001483705.2 Eufriesea mexicana | reverse complement strand
TTCTTTTGGCATGCTATAGCCACTGCAGTTGCATAGAATCTGCCTGAAAAATTCGATTTTATTAACATTTTCGACTAATATCTTGGTGAGCAAACACACTTGCATAAATAAGCATGACATATACTACTGGCGTGCTGTAGCTATAGCAGTGCTACAGAATCTGGCTGGAAAATTCAATTTTATTGAGGTTTTCGACTAATATCTAGGTGACC
>NW_017026642.1:0-212 GCF_001483705.2 Eufriesea mexicana | reverse complement strand
TCGAGGAATACGGGGTGGCATCTTCGATCATTGGGGATGTAGAGGATCGAGAATTAGTCCTCGAAGATAGAGAAAATAGAATTCAACCTTGATAATTTGATATGTTAAATTTAGGAGTAATTAAATTTGGGAGGAGTCCTCATTTCTGGTATTATTATCGCGAATAGAAGACTTTTATTCCTGAAACTTTTGTTCTAAGTAAGAGATTATTA
>NW_017026641.1:0-212 GCF_001483705.2 Eufriesea mexicana | reverse complement strand
TATGCAACTTAACTCTTTCATTATTACGGGTGACTATAGTCACCGGCCACAAAAATTGAGTAAGAATTAAGACAAGTGCTACCTCTTGCCTTTTCGCAAAGAATTGCAAGCACTATTGCCATGATCGTTATTTCCTCCTTTTCTTTTTCTCCCCTTCAAAAGACTTGGCCTCGAATGTTAAAGACTTCACGATCGTAATGTTTCCATCATTG
>NW_017026640.1:0-212 GCF_001483705.2 Eufriesea mexicana | reverse complement strand
GACGTAACCATAACATGGATTGATCATTCCACTATTGCTTTGCAACTTAAACCATCAGTGAAGGAAGCAGATCAACGGCTACGGTACAATAATGATGGCTGTCCTCAGTAACTTGTCTTCATATGTCAATACCACGAGGGACAATGGACCTTCACCTTTCATCTGTGAATTGCTGTAGGATACAAGTCATCAGTGAAGAGATTTATCCAACG
>NW_017026639.1:0-212 GCF_001483705.2 Eufriesea mexicana | reverse complement strand
TAAGTTTGGTGGAGGAATTTATTAATTAACTTGTGGTTCATCGATATTGCATTGCATTTACTGCTATATATGTACAGTTACTTCTTTTTCCAAGTCAGTATATCACGACATCCATGACCAATTTTATAGACACGTAGCTTAAGTGTATGTCTCAACCCCTTGTGAAGTATAGATTTAATTGGGGAATTTTTTAATTGACTTGATGGTATACC
>NW_017026638.1:0-212 GCF_001483705.2 Eufriesea mexicana | reverse complement strand
TCTACCCGTTGATGATGGTAGAATTCTCATAGAAGTTTCATGATCAGTGAACATATTAATACAGTGAATTTAGTGCAGTTTAGATGGCTGTAGTCTGTAGTGCACTGTTCACTGTTGGTGACTCCAGATATAACTGTTCCATCCATTCATAATCGTTGAATTGAAGTGGAATTTACATGGCAACCAAAAAAATTTGTGCAATGCCTATAATA
>NW_017026637.1:0-212 GCF_001483705.2 Eufriesea mexicana | reverse complement strand
TCCCAGATCCAGGCAGGACACACTAGGGCGCAGTAGATCCTAGAAATCAACCGAATGGCAGTGTAAAGCACAAAAGATAAATTTATCCGAACCAAACTAAGCCTAACCCTACCTAACCGAACGTAACCTGACACAACGTAACATAACAAACTGTAGCACTAAAGTCAAAGCTACCCTCTCTTAACCTATCCAACTGTAACATTACAAAACAC
>NW_017026636.1:0-212 GCF_001483705.2 Eufriesea mexicana | reverse complement strand
ATGCAGTACGAGGAGTAAAGATGACGGCGGAAAGCGAAGGAGAACCCTAACGGTATGTTCAATTTGCAAGAAGAGTCTGCATGGTGCATGCTTTTCACAACATAAATGTAATTCCTAAAATATTATGTTGCTTGTTAAGTTCAAGGTTTATATAATCTATATACACACAAGTATATAACAATTTTATAATTAAACATATTTTATAACTAAAA
>NW_017026635.1:0-212 GCF_001483705.2 Eufriesea mexicana | reverse complement strand
TAACCTGACCCAACCAAATGTAGACTAAATGAACCCAACGAGCGGAGACCAATATGCTGGCCTGCCCAACGCCAAGCAGAAAATATTAAAGGAGAGTAGAGCGCAGAAGTCCAAAGTATGGCAGTGTATAGCAGAAAGGTCAAAGCTATCCTAACCCAACCCAGACAAGCCTAACCTATCGAAACGAAACCTAACACAACCTAACCTGCCGA
>NW_017026634.1:0-212 GCF_001483705.2 Eufriesea mexicana | reverse complement strand
AACCTACCCCAACATGATGTGCCTGGGCCACTATTGCTGACCTTCACAGCGCAAAGCTGAAAAGGTTAGGGTCGTCCAGGACGCAGGAATCCACCTAATAGCCGATTATAGCACTAAAGTCAAAGGTATTCTCTCCTAATGCATCCAATCGCAACTAAATCAAACGTAACCTACGGCAACCTAACCAGCCGAGACCACATATGTTTGCCTCC
>NW_017026633.1:0-212 GCF_001483705.2 Eufriesea mexicana | reverse complement strand
ATTGCGACATCTCTGTTTACATGTTATTATTAATATAATTTATGTTTGTCCTCGTCATTTATGTATCATCGCCTCAGTCTTTGAAGAGCAGTTAGAATGTAAACACGTGCACGTGAAAACCATTGTCCTATTATATAAAGTGTAATAAAAATAAAATATACTTGTATTGCAAAAACCACGTTCTACTGCCATACAAGTTTAATTCTGCAACC
>NW_017026632.1:0-212 GCF_001483705.2 Eufriesea mexicana | reverse complement strand
TTTTTGAGTGCTATAGCCATTGCAATGATATAGATTGTGGCTGGAAAATACAAATTTATTGACATTATCGACTGATATCGTGGTGAGCTAACTTCCTTGCACTAATACAGAGGAAAGACTCAATTGGTGTGCTATAGGCATTGCAAAGATATATAATCGTCCTGGAACATTCAATATTGTTGACATTTTCGAGTAATATCATGGTGAGCTAA
>NW_017026631.1:0-212 GCF_001483705.2 Eufriesea mexicana | reverse complement strand
TATGCTATTGGCTTGCTATAGCCATGGTAATGCGATAGAATCTGGCTGGAAAATTCAATTTTTATGACATTATCGATTACTATCCTGGTGACCTAATTATCTTGCGCACAGAAGGAGGAAAGGTTCTTCTGGCGTACTGTAGTCACTGACATGCTATAGAATCTGGCTGGAAAATTCAATTTTATTGACATTTTCAACTAATATCGTGGTGA
>NW_017026630.1:0-212 GCF_001483705.2 Eufriesea mexicana | reverse complement strand
TGGCAAGTAGATGGCTGTACTTGCCATTGGATTGAAGGGGTTAGGCGATCTATTCACCATGATTTAACAGGATATAAATTTTGAATAGACCTATTCTCTGGCATGTAGATGGCTGTACTTGCCATTGGAATGAAGTCGTTAGACGGCCTATTCACCAAGCTATAACAGATCATAGATTTTGAATATATCTATTCCCTAGCAAGTAGATGGCT
>NW_017026629.1:0-212 GCF_001483705.2 Eufriesea mexicana | reverse complement strand
TTAATCGCGCAACGACGTAACTGGCGCTTTGTAGTCCTGTAACGAACGATTATCTGGATTATTTGATATCCTAGATGTTGAGTTAAAGGTAAGACGAATGTTGCTTCCGGTCTTTTAAACATGTGGGAATTTGTTGTAAAATTTTCGTAAAATTAATCTTTAATACCGATATTAACACTGTCCTACTGATTTTTAATTGTAATTACTAGTTA
>NW_017026628.1:0-212 GCF_001483705.2 Eufriesea mexicana | reverse complement strand
CAGCCATTGGATTGAAGGCGTTAGGCGACCTATTCACCAAGCTATAACAGATCATAGATTTTGTATAGATCTATTTTGTGGCAAGTAGATGGCTGTACCTGCCATTGGATTGAAGGTGCTAGGCGTTCTATTCACCAAGCTATAACAGGTTGTAGATTTTGGATAGACATATTCTCTGGCAAGTAGATGGCTGTACTTGCCATTGGATTGAA
>NW_017026627.1:0-212 GCF_001483705.2 Eufriesea mexicana | reverse complement strand
CTGGCGAGGCGAGTAATAGTGGTCGCGGCACCTTATGCTGGGTCAGGTTACGTTTGGTTATGTCAGGCTAGTTTGGGCTATGTTTGGTTAGGATAAATTTGTTTTTCATGCTATACACTGTCTTTCGGTGGATTCCTGCGATCTGCCTAGCCCCAAAGCATTCTGCCTGACCCTGGCGATTTCAGCAGCAGTGGTCGCGGAAATTTATGTCC
>NW_017026626.1:0-212 GCF_001483705.2 Eufriesea mexicana | reverse complement strand
GAGAAACACGCAGCTTGAATCCATAAAATACCCGGAGACGAGATAGAAGAGTCAGTGATCTTTATTTCTGATCACGTCATCGTGCATCGACATCTACCCTTGCTTCGAGGAACCATCCAGCTTATTAATTCTCGAAGCTGGATTAAGTAACGCAATGGGTTGTCATAGAGCCTATAAAAAGGCTAGCTGATGGGTTCACGCTTTTCGACAGT
>NW_017026625.1:0-212 GCF_001483705.2 Eufriesea mexicana | reverse complement strand
CCATCGATCCATACATCTATCCATCCATGCATCCATCGATCCATGCATCCATACATCCGTACAAAAATAAATCCATCCTTCCATACATCCATCCAACCATACATATATCCATACACACATCCATATATACATCCATACTTCCGTACATTCGTCCATCCATACACCAATCCATCCATACATCCATCCATCCTTGCATACATCCATCCATCCAA
>NW_017026624.1:0-212 GCF_001483705.2 Eufriesea mexicana | reverse complement strand
ATCCATGCATACATCCATACATATATACATCAATACGTCCATACATCCGTACATGCATCCATATATACATCCATAAATACATCCATACGTACATCCACAAATACATCCATACATTCAACCATACGTACATCCATACATCCATACATCCATACATTCATGCATCAATACATCTCTACATAAATACATCCATCCATCCATATATCCACCCACCG
>NW_017026623.1:0-212 GCF_001483705.2 Eufriesea mexicana | reverse complement strand
GTAGATGGCTGTACTTGCCATTGGATTGAAGGCGTTAGGCGATGTGTTCACCAAGCGACAGCAAATTATAGACCTTGAATAGACCTATCCTCTGGCAAGTAGAAGGCTGTACTTGCCATTGGATTGAAGGCGGTAGGCGATCTATTTATTAAGCTATAGCAGATTATAGATTTTGAATAGGCCTATTCTCTGGCAAGTAGGTGGATATACTT
>NW_017026622.1:0-212 GCF_001483705.2 Eufriesea mexicana | reverse complement strand
AGTATCTGGATGGAAAATTCAATTTTATTGACATTTTCGACAAATATCGTGGCGCGCTAACTTCCTTATATAAATAAGGAGGAAAGATATTATTGCCGTACTGAAGCCATTACAATGCTATAGAATCTGCCTCGAAGATTCAACTTTAATTACATTTTCGACTCATATCGTGGAGAGGTAACTTTCTTGCATAAATAAGGAGGAAAGATTCA
>NW_017026621.1:0-212 GCF_001483705.2 Eufriesea mexicana | reverse complement strand
AGAACCTTTCCTCCCTATATATCCAAGAAAGATATGTCACCACAATATTAGCCGAAAATGTAATTAAAATTTAATTTTCCAGCCAGATTCTATAGAATTGCAGTGACTACAGTACGCCAGTAGAATCTTTCCTCCTTATATATGTAAGGAAGCTAGGTCTCCGCGATAGTAGACGATAATGTTAATAAAATTCAATTTTGCAGCGAGATTCT
>NW_017026620.1:0-212 GCF_001483705.2 Eufriesea mexicana | reverse complement strand
AGCAAAACTTTCGCTGATGCATAGGACGACGATATGCACAATAAATGTTATCACTTGTACGTGACTATGACAGCTACAAGCCGAATGTCGTCGTCGACCACTGTGAAGAGGAGTCTTCTCCTTACCACATAGTCGTCGATCTTCTCTGACCCGACCAGATCAGAAATTCGCCGTACCTCTTCGTCATCCTGTGCCTTGTTGATCCTCGCTGT
>NW_017026619.1:0-212 GCF_001483705.2 Eufriesea mexicana | reverse complement strand
AGATTCTATAGCATTGCGATCCCTATAGGACGCCAATAGGATCTTTCTTCCTTATTTATGCAATAAAACTAGCTCACCAAGATATTAAAAGAAAATGATATTTAAATTTTATTTTCCAGCCATATTCTATAGCACTACAGTGGCTATACCACGCCAATCGAATTTCTGCTCCTTATTTATGCAAGGAAGTTAGGTCTCCGCGACATTAGTCG
>NW_017026618.1:0-212 GCF_001483705.2 Eufriesea mexicana | reverse complement strand
ATTTGACGAAAATGTCAATAAAACTGAATTTTCCATCCAGATACCATAGAATTGCATTGGCCACAGCTGGCCAATCGAATCTTTCCTCCGTATCTATGCAAGAAAGCTACCTCTCCATGGTATGAGTCGAAAAAGACAATGAAGTTGTATTTTCAGGGCAGATTCTATAGCATTGTAATGGCTACAGCACGGCAATGGTATCTTTCCTCCTT
>NW_017026617.1:0-212 GCF_001483705.2 Eufriesea mexicana | reverse complement strand
GGCTATAGCACGCCAATAGAATCTTTCCTCCTTATTTATGCAAGAAAGTTAGCTCTCCCCGATGTTAGTCGAACGTGTCAATATAATTATTTTTCCGGCCAGATTCTGATGCACTGCAGCGGCTATAGCTCGCCAATGGAATTTTTCCTCCTTACTTACGCATGAAAGTTAGCTCATCACGACAATGGTCGTATATGTGAATAAAATTGAAA
>NW_017026616.1:0-212 GCF_001483705.2 Eufriesea mexicana | reverse complement strand
TCTTTCCCAAAAAGCTAGCCTTCTGTTTTCCGCATCTGGCCCCCCGCACATAATAAAGTCCTAGTAAGGAAACGTAGTGTTATTTTCACTCGATCCCTCTCGTCCTCCGCCTTCAAAACGTATGTTAAATTGGAAAATCGCTAGGAAGTCTCACTGACGAGCCCACTAGCAGGCCCAGGACGAAACGCTTGCCTTCCTTGCATCCATCTTTC
>NW_017026615.1:0-212 GCF_001483705.2 Eufriesea mexicana | reverse complement strand
AGATTCTATTGGGTTGCTATTGTCGTTGCGTTGCAATAGAATCTGACTGAAAAGTTCAATTCTTTTAACATTTTCGACTAATAACGTGGTGAGCTATATACTCTGAATGAGTAAGGAGGAAAGATCCGATTGGTTTGCTACAGCCATTCCATTGCTTCAGAATCTGACTGAAAAGTTCAGTTCTATTGACATTCTCGAATATTATCGCCGTG
>NW_017026614.1:0-212 GCF_001483705.2 Eufriesea mexicana | reverse complement strand
CTAATATATACCGCTTTGCTCCGAGGAGGTCATCAATAGTGGCGTACGTACGTTAGGGCGTGTTAGGTCCGTTCCGCTACGTTTCGCTTGGTTAACTTAGGATTGAATAACAGAGTCTTTTTTGCTAAACAATGCTATTCGGAGGATTCCTACGTCCTACATTGCTCTGATATACTCTGCTCGGTTCTTGGGTGGACGGTAATAGTGGTCTC
>NW_017026613.1:0-212 GCF_001483705.2 Eufriesea mexicana | reverse complement strand
ATGGATGTATATATGGGAGTATGTATGGATGTATGTATGGATGTATGTATGGATCTATGTATATGGGTGGATGGAATTATGGATGTATGGTTGTGTGGGTGTATGGATGTATTGATGGATGCATGTACGGGTACATGGTTGTGTGAATTTGTGGATGTATGTATGTATGGATGTTTGAATGTGTGGATGTATCTGAGTTATGTATGTATGGA
>NW_017026612.1:0-212 GCF_001483705.2 Eufriesea mexicana | reverse complement strand
CAGATGTCCGCCGCAATGCAGTGTAAAGTAGAAGAGTCAAAGATATTCTAAACTAACCTGACAAAACCTGATCTAACCGAACGCAGCATATCTCAAAATGACATGCTAAGACCGCTGTTGCTGTCCCTCCCGGAATGAAGCTGAATGTGTCAGAGTGCAGTAGAGCGCAGGAAACCACCGAATAGCAGTGCATAGCGAGAAAGTCGAAGCTA
>NW_017026611.1:0-212 GCF_001483705.2 Eufriesea mexicana | reverse complement strand
ATACATGTACATACGAAACAGTCTTCTACATTGGTCCATAATTCTGGTTCTAATAGTGAATTTCCAATTTCCAATTTCCAATTTCCAATTTACCATTTCCAATTTCCAATTTACCATTTTCAATTTCCAATTTACCATTTTCAATTTCAAATTTACCATTTTCAATTTCCAATTTACCATTTTCAATTTCCAATTTACCATTTTCAATTTCA
>NW_017026610.1:0-212 GCF_001483705.2 Eufriesea mexicana | reverse complement strand
TATTGTCATTTTCGACTAATGTCGTGGTGATATAACTTTCTTGCATAAATAAGTAGGACAGATACTATTGACGTGCTATAGCCATTGCAATGTTATAGAAACAGGCTGGAAAATTCAATTTTATGTACATTTTGACTAATGTCGTTGTTAGCTAATCTTCTTGCATAGATAAGGAGGAAAGATTCTATTGGCGTGCTGTTGCCATTGCAATG
>NW_017026609.1:0-212 GCF_001483705.2 Eufriesea mexicana | reverse complement strand
TAACGCCTTCAATCCAATGGCAAGTGCAGACATCTACTTGCTAGAAAATAGGTCCATTCATAACCTATAACCTGTTATAGCCTGGTGAGTAGATCGCATAACGACTTCAATCCAGTGGCAAGTACTGCCATCTACTTGCCAGAAAATATGTCTATTCAAAATCTTTAATCAGTTATAGCTTGGTGAATAGATCGCCTAACGCCTTCAATCCA
>NW_017026608.1:0-212 GCF_001483705.2 Eufriesea mexicana | reverse complement strand
CCCCCCCCCCACCCTCGCCGGAGCCGAGCAGGACATACTAGAGCGCAGGACAACGCACAAGTTATCCAAATAGCAGTGCACAGCACAAAAGATCGAAGTGTCCCAACATAACTTAGCATAGCCAAGCCCAACCAGACTGTTCCTGACCCAACGTAACGTGTCGAGACAATTATTGCTGGCCTTCCCAGAGCCAAGCTGAACATATCTGAGCA
>NW_017026607.1:0-212 GCF_001483705.2 Eufriesea mexicana | reverse complement strand
ATTTTACATAATTTTGTACACAACTAATTATCAAGTTGTGAAAAATCTGCATCACGTGTATAGCATATGCAAGAAACTGTATTACACGATATAATATTAGTATATTCAAATACCATAGTTACCACTTGTTACATCGTTGAATTAATATATACTCCATGTATCAAAACTTTCTTCAGTTACATATTTAAATAACCAGCATTAAAAAGATCAAG
>NW_017026606.1:0-212 GCF_001483705.2 Eufriesea mexicana | reverse complement strand
GACTGCTCTGACCTGAGCTGACCTGACCTGACCTGACCTGACCTGTCATTTCCTGACCTGAACGGAACTGACCTGACTTTTCCAGAGGTGACCTGACCTGAACAGATCAGACTGATCTGACCTGACCTGACCAGACCTGACCTGACCTTACCTGACCTGACCTGCCATGACCTGACCTGAACTGACCTAACCAGACCTGATCTGACCTGATC
>NW_017026605.1:0-212 GCF_001483705.2 Eufriesea mexicana | reverse complement strand
GTTTGGTCCTGGGGAGTCCAGCAATAGTGGTCGCTGCATGTCACGTTGTGATGGTTTGCGTTTTACTAGGTTTGGTCATGACAGGCTAGGTTAGGTTATCCTTGACTTTTACGCTGTACACTGCGATGCGGCTGATTACTGTGCTTGAAATTGGTCTACTATACCCTGCTCGTCTCTCTGTAGGCCACCCATTGCTGTTGTTGCGCGTTAGG
>NW_017026604.1:0-212 GCF_001483705.2 Eufriesea mexicana | reverse complement strand
AACGGAACATGACGAGACCACAATTGCTGGCCACCACATAGACAATCCGACTGCACTGGAGCATAGTAGTGCGCAGAAATCCTCCGAATAGCAGTGTACAGCACGAAAGTCGTAGCTGCCCTATCCTAATGTGTCCAACCTTTACATAGCCAAGCGTAACACAACTCCTACTAACGTACTGCGACCATTGTTGCTGGACGCACCAGAGTCGA
>NW_017026603.1:0-212 GCF_001483705.2 Eufriesea mexicana | reverse complement strand
AAGTAAGATTACCACGATATTAGTCGAAAATGTCAACAAAATTGAACTTTCCAGACGTATTCTGTAGCATTGCGACGGCTATAGCACACCAATTGTATCTTTCCTCCTTTTTTATGCAAGAAAGTTAGCTCACCGCAATATCAGTCAATATGTCGACATAATTGATCTTACCAGCCAGATTCTATAGCATTGCGACGGCTATAGCACGCCAA
>NW_017026602.1:0-212 GCF_001483705.2 Eufriesea mexicana | reverse complement strand
GCCAGCAGCAGTGGTTGCGGCACGTGATGCTGGGTTATGCTCAGTTAGGTTAGGTTAGGTTATATCAGGTTATGCAAGGCTACCTACGTCTTTCGTGCTATTCACTGCAGTGCGGAGGATTTCTGTGACCTTCTGAGCTCTGCTGTATTCTGCTTTGCTCCGTGCAGGCCAGGAGGAGTGGTCGCGGCACGTGATGTTGTGTTATGCTGCGT
>NW_017026601.1:0-212 GCF_001483705.2 Eufriesea mexicana | reverse complement strand
TTAGTTTGTGTCATGTTACGCTTGGTTAGGCTATGTTAGGTTAGGTTTGGTCAGTATATCTTTCACTCTTGTGCTGTACACTGCTATTCGGCGTATTTCTGCGCTCTACATTGCACTAGTCCACTCTACTCGGCTCTGGGGTGGCCATTAATTGTGGCCTCGAAAGGTTAGGCTGCGTAAGGCTACGTTTGGCGAGGACATGCTTGTTTGTG
>NW_017026600.1:0-212 GCF_001483705.2 Eufriesea mexicana | reverse complement strand
ACGACAATATTTCATGATCAGTGAATAGATTAATCCTATGGCAATTACGCTATTTCTTCGTAATTGGCGCCGTACTGTAGTCTGCTACGCTCTGCTGCACTTTACTAGACACTGCAGTGCACCTCTGAGGTTAGTTTAGGGAAGCTAGTGCTTATAAGGTTATGTCAGGTCTGGATAAGGCAGCAGTCTGCGTTATTCTCTGCTGTATTGTG
>NW_017026599.1:0-212 GCF_001483705.2 Eufriesea mexicana | reverse complement strand
CCACTCTTGTGCTACACACGGAAATTCAGTGGATTACTGCGCTCTACCGTGCTCCAGTAAATTGTGCTTGGCTCTGGGGAGCCAGGCAATGGTTGCTTCGGCACGTTATGTTGAGCTAAGCGGCTTTCTGTTGTATTACGTATGGATACGTTTGGCTATGGTATCTCCGACTATTGTGCCATGCATTGCGACTTTATTGATATCTGCGCCAT
>NW_017026598.1:0-212 GCF_001483705.2 Eufriesea mexicana | reverse complement strand
TATTGACATTTTCAATTAATCTCGTGGTGAGCTAACTTTATTGTATAAATAAGGAGGAAAGATGCTTTTGGCGTGTTATAGCCATTGCAATGCTGTAGAAGCTGCATCGAAAATGCAACTTTGTTTGCATTTTCGACTAATATCGTGGAGAGGTAACTTTCTTGCATAAATACGGCGGAAAGATTCCATTGGCCAGCTATAGCCATTGCAAT
>NW_017026597.1:0-212 GCF_001483705.2 Eufriesea mexicana | reverse complement strand
GTTAGTACAGCCATCTACTTGCCAGAGGATAGGTCCATTCAAAATCTATAGTCTGTTATAGCTCGTTGAGTAGATCGCATACCGCCTTCAATCCAATGGCAAGTACAGACATCTACATGCCAGAAAATAGGTCTATACGAAATCTATATTCTGTTGTAACTTGGTGAATAGATCGCCTAACGCCTTCAATCCAATGGCAAGTACAGCCATCT
>NW_017026596.1:0-212 GCF_001483705.2 Eufriesea mexicana | reverse complement strand
TAGCTTGCCGATATAATCCCTCCTCCTTGTTTATGCAAGAAAGTTAGCTCACCACGATACTAGCAGAAAAGGACAATGAAATTGAACTTTCCATCCAGACTCTGTAGCAATGCAGTGGCATTAGCACGCCATTAGAGTCTTCTCTCCTTACTTACACAATTAAGTTAGCTCACCACGAAATTAGTCGAAAATGTCAATGAAATTGAATTTTC
>NW_017026595.1:0-212 GCF_001483705.2 Eufriesea mexicana | reverse complement strand
ATAGCTTTGACTTTTCTGATATACACAGCGATCCTATAGAGTTCTGCTTTCGACTTTCCACTACTGTGATAGGCTTGACTCAAGGGAGGCCAGGAACAGTGGTCGCGGCAGATTAGGTTGAGTGGGTTTACATTTGGTGATGTTACGGGTGGTTATGTTAGGAGAGGTTATCTATGACTTTAGTGCCATAGTCTACTACTAGGAGGATTTCT
>NW_017026594.1:0-212 GCF_001483705.2 Eufriesea mexicana | reverse complement strand
ACCAGCATCAACAGAGGGGAGATTAGGACTGTGGTCACCACCGTGGGACTGGGCCTACGTGACAAACCATGGGAAAAAAGAGTGCCGTGCGCAACGCCCAGCCACCTTAAATAGAGCAGCGCGCTCCAGTTGCAGTTACAGTTAGTTGCAGTCTAGAACAAGCAGTTACAATTGGAAGAGTCTATCAGTCTACATCAGTCCGTCGACGTCGG
>NW_017026593.1:0-212 GCF_001483705.2 Eufriesea mexicana | reverse complement strand
ATAGTAGGGCACAGCAGTGCGCAGAAGTACACCGAATAACAGTATATGCCAAGAAGGTTGAAGATATCCCAACCTAACCAAAACGGGCATAACCCAACCACACGCAATCTAACAAAACCTAACGTGCCGGGTCTAGCATTACTGATATCCACAAATCCAAGCGGAGCATAATAGAGTAGAACAGAGCGCAGAAATATATAGAATCGCTGTGT
>NW_017026592.1:0-212 GCF_001483705.2 Eufriesea mexicana | reverse complement strand
GACTAATATCATGGTGAGCTAACTTCCTTGCGTAAGTAAGCAGGAAAGATTCTACTGGTGTCCCATAGGCATTGCAAAGGTATAGAATCATCCAGGAAAATTCAATTTTATTGACATTTTCGGATAATATCGTGGTGAGCTAACTTTCGTGCATATATAAGGAGGAAAGACTCTATTGGTATGCTATAGCCATAGCAGTCCTGTAGAATCTG
>NW_017026591.1:0-212 GCF_001483705.2 Eufriesea mexicana | reverse complement strand
AATCGTTCCTCCACATTTATGCAAAAAAGATCGGTCACCACGATATTGTTCGAAAATGTCAATGAAATTGAATTTCCCATCAATATTCAATAGCAATGCAATGGCAATTACACGCCGATAGAATTTTTGCACCATATTTATGCAAGAAAGTCGGCTCAAAATGATATTAGTCGAAAATGTGAATAAAATTGAATTTTCCAGCCAGATTCTAG
>NW_017026590.1:0-212 GCF_001483705.2 Eufriesea mexicana | reverse complement strand
AGTCCGTTAATCCGTTATGATACCGTGAGTTTTTGTTAAGTATTGTTGCGCATAGCAGTTTAATTTTAGGTCAGTTTGACATAAAGACTGCTTTCCTGTATGGATATTTAGATGAAGATATTTATATGAAACAACCCGAAGGGTTTCAGGATGGATGACAAAATGTCTGTAATTTATTAAAAAGCTTGTATGGATTAAAACAGGCCACAAGA
>NW_017026589.1:0-212 GCF_001483705.2 Eufriesea mexicana | reverse complement strand
CTAACCAAACATGACATAACCAAACGCAGCTTAGCACAACCTAACGCGCCGAGGCCTCTATTGGTGGCCTCCCAGCGCAAGCAGAGCAGATTAGAGCATAGTAGAGCGCAGAAGTCCACCGAGTAGCATTGTGCGACACAAAAGTCAAGACACAACCAAGCGTAACATAAGCAGACGTAACGTACCCCAAACTTACGTGCCACGACTGATAT
>NW_017026588.1:0-212 GCF_001483705.2 Eufriesea mexicana | reverse complement strand
GTGAGACCAGCAAGAGCGTTCGTGGCACGTAAATTAGGGAAACGTTACGTCTGCTTATGATAGACGAGGTTGGGTTTCGACAGGGTAGTTTCGACTTTCGTGCTATACGCTGCTACTCGGTGGAATTCTGAGCTCTAATGTGCTCTAGTATGTCCTGCTTCTCTCCGGGGAGGACAACAGCAGCTGCCTCGGCACGTTAGGTTGAGTCAGGA
>NW_017026587.1:0-212 GCF_001483705.2 Eufriesea mexicana | reverse complement strand
ATAGCAGGTTATAGATTTCGAATAGGCCTATTCTCTGGCAAGTAGATGGCTGTACATGCCATTTGATTGAAGGCGTTAGGCGATCTAATCGCCAATCTGTGACGGCTTATAGATTTTGAATAGACTAATTCTCAAGCAAGAAGATGGCTGTACTTGCCATTGGATTGAAGGCGTTACACGATCTATTCACCAAGGTATAAGGGGTTATAGAT
>NW_017026586.1:0-212 GCF_001483705.2 Eufriesea mexicana | reverse complement strand
ATCGATCATTGCATCACTGTTTTAATGAAAATTACGAATTTTGGTTTAGTTAAACTTCTAATTCTTGAAAATATTTAGTGTTTTAGAGTAATTTGACGATGGGAAGAATTCTAGGGATGAAGCAAATAGGGAAATTCTGTTTATTCTAGTTTTAATAGACACAATCTGCCTTTATGAAATTCGTGCAAGAAATTTTCTTTCACATAAGCTTG
>NW_017026585.1:0-212 GCF_001483705.2 Eufriesea mexicana | reverse complement strand
AGCGGACAATAGTAGAGCAATGTAGGGTGCAGAAATCCACCGAATAGCGGTGCATAGCATAAATGTCGAGGCCATCCTATCAAAACGTTCCCTAACGTAACCTGACCTAGCGAAACCTAACCGATCCAAACGTGCCGCGACCACTCTCGCTGGCCTTCCCATAGACAGCAGAGGTTATCAGAGCAATGCTGATCGCAGGTATCGGACGAATA
>NW_017026584.1:0-212 GCF_001483705.2 Eufriesea mexicana | reverse complement strand
GTGAGATAGCTTTCTTGCATTTATAAGGAGGAAAGATTCAATTGGCGTGCTATAGACGTCGCAGTGCTACAGAATCTGGCTGGAAAGTTCAATTTCGGTTACATTATCGACTAATATCGAGGTGAGCTAACTTCCTTGCGTAAGTAAGGAGGAGAGACCCTCTTGGCGTGCTATAGCCATTGCAATGCTGTAGAATCTGTCTAGAAAGTTCA
>NW_017026583.1:0-212 GCF_001483705.2 Eufriesea mexicana | reverse complement strand
CCATTGTACGTTCGGTTAGGTTATATTTGTTTGGGGTGGGTTCGGATAGCTTTGACTTTCGTGTTGTAAACTGTTGTCCTTTGGACATCTGCGCTTTACTCTGCTCTAGTATGTTCTGCTTGGCAGTGGGGAGTCCGGCAATAGCGGTCGCGACACGTTAGATTGAGTTGGGTTACGTTTGGTAATGATACGAAAGGTTAGGTCAGGATGTT
>NW_017026582.1:0-212 GCF_001483705.2 Eufriesea mexicana | reverse complement strand
CAGACATCCATACATACATCCATGCATACATCCATGAATACGTAAATGAATACATCCATACATACGTCCATACACCCATACACTCAACCATACATACAACCATAGATACATCCGTAAATGTATCCATACATACATTCATCCATACATCGCCACATCCGTACATCCATAAATGCATCCACTCGTACGTCCATCATTCGTAACATCCATCCATC
>NW_017026581.1:0-212 GCF_001483705.2 Eufriesea mexicana | reverse complement strand
CTCCACAGTGTCAAGCAGAGCATAATAGAGAAGAGTAGAGAGCAGAAATCCATAGAACCGCAGGGTATAGCAGAAAATTCGAAGTCATCCAAACCTAACCAAAGCTATCTAAACCCAGCCAAACGTTCCCTATCTGAGCCCAACCATCCGAGACAACTATTGCTGGCCACCCCGCCGCCAAGCAGGGCACATCAGAGGAGCATTGAGCGCAG
>NW_017026580.1:0-212 GCF_001483705.2 Eufriesea mexicana | reverse complement strand
GATAGGTCAGGTCACCTCAGGGCAGGCCACGTCAGGCCAGGCCAGGCCAGGCAATGTCAGGCCTGGTAAGGCCAGGTCAGGTAAAGTCACGTCGGGTCGGGTCAGGTCAGGTCAGGCACGACCAGGCAATGTCAGGCCACGCCAGGTCCGGTCAGGTCAGGTAAAGTCAGGTCGGTTCGGGTCAGGACAGGCCAGGCCAGGCCATGTCTGGT
>NW_017026579.1:0-212 GCF_001483705.2 Eufriesea mexicana | reverse complement strand
TATATATGTATGGATGTGTGGATGGCAGGATATATGAATGGATGGATTTATTGATGTACAGGTGTATGGATGCATGAATGTACGGTAGTATGGATGTATGTACGTATGGGTATATGTATGTATGGATGGATGGATGTGTCGAATGATATACGTACGAATGGATGCTTTTATGGATGTATTGATGTGGGGATGTATGGATGAATGTATGTATG
>NW_017026578.1:0-212 GCF_001483705.2 Eufriesea mexicana | reverse complement strand
ATTTATGGATGCATTGATGTGTGGAGGTATGGATGTACGGATGTATGGATGTATGGATGTATGAATGTATGGCTGTATGGATCGATGGATGTATGGATGGGTTGACGTATGGATGAATGCCTGTATGGATGAATGGATGTATAGATGGATTGAGATATGGATGGACGGATGTACAGATGTATCTATGCATGTATGTATGGGTGAGTGTATGG
>NW_017026577.1:0-212 GCF_001483705.2 Eufriesea mexicana | reverse complement strand
CTATAGAATCTGGATGGAAAACTCGATTTTATTGACATTTTCGACTAATATCGTGGTGAACTATCTTTCTTGCATTAGAAAGCAGGATAGATCCAATTGGCGTGCAACAGCCATTGTAATGCATCTGAATCTGACTGGAAAGCTCAATTTTGTTGACATTTTCGACTAATATCGTGGCAAGCAAGCTTTCTTGCAAAAATGAGGAGGTACGA
>NW_017026576.1:0-212 GCF_001483705.2 Eufriesea mexicana | reverse complement strand
GCAATGCAATGGCTCTAGCACACCAATAGAGTCTTTTCTCCTTATTTACGCTGACAGGATAGCTCACCACAACACTTGACGAAAATGTAAATATAATTGGACTTTTCAGCCAGATTCTACAGCAATTCAATGGTTATATGAAACCTATTGAATCTTTCCTTCGCATTAATACAGAAATGTTTGCTCACCACGATATTAGCCGAAAATGTCAA
>NW_017026575.1:0-212 GCF_001483705.2 Eufriesea mexicana | reverse complement strand
ATACCCAAACGCAGCCTAGATCAACATAACCAGACGAGACCACTGCTGCCGCCTCCACAGAGGGGGGGGGGGCAGAATGTAGTAGTTCACAGTAGATCAGAGAAATATACCGAGTAACAGAGTACAGCACGAAAGTCATAGGTATCCTCTCCAAACATAGCCTAGCCTATCCCAACCAAACGTAACATAGCCCAGCCAGACGTGCCGCGACC
>NW_017026574.1:0-212 GCF_001483705.2 Eufriesea mexicana | reverse complement strand
ATAGATCATCTAACGCCTACAGTCCGGTGGTAAGTATAGCCATCTACTTACCAGAGAACAGATTCATTCAGAATCTATAGCCTGTGGTAGCTTGGTGAATAGATCATCTAACGCCTACAGTCCAGTGGTAATTATATCCATCTACTTAACAGAGAACAGACCCATTCAGAATCTCTAGCCTGTTATAGCTTGGTGAATAGATCATCCAACGC
>NW_017026573.1:0-212 GCF_001483705.2 Eufriesea mexicana | reverse complement strand
AAGAGATGGAGAATGAACAAGTGGTAATAGTTATTAAAGATAAAGATAACTTAAATATACTGTTTAAATGTTGCATTAAGGCAAAAATGTGTAGAAATATCTATGGAACTTGGAACATATAAAAGCAGCAAGAATAATGGAGCTGTGGCAGATCATGGACTTTATTGGGCCAATAAAACCAATGTCAAAAGGAGGTAAAAGGTATGTCTTAC
>NW_017026572.1:0-212 GCF_001483705.2 Eufriesea mexicana | reverse complement strand
TAAATAAGGATGAATGATTCTATTGTCTTGCTATAGCCTTCGCAATGCTACAGAATCTGGTTGCAAAATTCAATTTTACTGACATTTTGTGCTAATATCGTGGTAAGTTACATTTCTCGCATAAATAAGGCGGAAAGATTCTATTCGGGTGCTATAGCCATTTCAATACTATAGAATCAGTCTGGAAAGTTCAATATTATTGACAGTTTCGA
>NW_017026571.1:0-212 GCF_001483705.2 Eufriesea mexicana | reverse complement strand
AGGATACCCCATAAATCCCACGGAAACACTATGTATATTTTCATCATATGAAATCCATAACCTGTAACTTCCAGGAAAATCTCTTGTTCCCAGTATCATCCACGAGTATCTACCAATGTGATCAATTTTTCGACGAATATACAGTGTAGAATTCCGCGATTGTGCAGTGTATAAAAATCTCGTATCTCATCATACATAACCTACAAATTACT
>NW_017026570.1:0-212 GCF_001483705.2 Eufriesea mexicana | reverse complement strand
GTTGGCTCACCACGGTATTAGTCGAAAATGTCAATAAAATTGAGTTTTCCTGCCAGATTCTACCGCATTGCAATGGCTATAGCACTCCAGATGTATCTTTCCTCCATACTTATGCCAGGAAGATAACTCACCACGATATTCGTCGAAAATGTCAATAGAATTGAAATTTCCTGGCAGATTCTACAGCACTGCAATGGCTACAGCACGCCAAA
>NW_017026569.1:0-212 GCF_001483705.2 Eufriesea mexicana | reverse complement strand
TATTGACATTTTTGACAAATATCGTGGAGAGCTAACTATCTTGTATAAATAAGGAGGAAAGATTCTTTGGGCTTGGTATAAGCATTGCAATGATATAGAATTTGCCTGGCAGATTCAAATTTATTGACGTTTTCGACTAATATCGTGGCTAGCTATCTTTCATGCGTAAATAAGGCGGAAGTATTCTATTGGCGTGCTATTGCCATTGCAAT
>NW_017026568.1:0-212 GCF_001483705.2 Eufriesea mexicana | reverse complement strand
GATCATTTTGGCGTGCTATAGACATCGCAATGGTGTGGAATGTGGCTGGAAAATACAATTTCGATGAGATTTTCTACTAATATCGTGTTGCGCTAACTTCCTTGCTTAAGTAAGGAAGAAAGATGCTTTTTTAGCACTATAGCCATTGCTATGATATAGATTGTGGCTGAAAGATACAATTTTATTGACATTTTCGACTAATATCGTGGTGA
>NW_017026567.1:0-212 GCF_001483705.2 Eufriesea mexicana | reverse complement strand
CCTAAAAATGATCTCGCAATTCACAGCAGGCACTTCCCATACGATTTAAACAATTTCGGACTGTAACTCCAATTGGAATGCTTCTTAATAAATATGTCTGAGCTTCATGTAAATAGTATAACTGAACGTAACCGAAGCAAAATTAAACTACATGTTATTGAAAAAGAAATTATAATTTAGTTACGTTTAGAAACTTTGCATGTAATAAATAA
>NW_017026566.1:0-212 GCF_001483705.2 Eufriesea mexicana | reverse complement strand
CAGGTGAGGTCAGGTTGTGTCAGGGCAAGTCAGGTCAGGTCAAGACTGGTCTGGTCACGTCAGTTCAGTTCATGACAGGTCAGGTCAGGACAGGCCATGTCTGGTCTGGCCAGCCCAGGTCTTCTAAGGGAATGACTGGTCAGTTCCGATCACGTCATGTCAGGTCAGGCCATTCCAGGTCGGGACAGGTGATGTCAGGTCAGGTCGGGTCA
>NW_017026565.1:0-212 GCF_001483705.2 Eufriesea mexicana | reverse complement strand
ATATTGTGGAGATCGATCTTTCTCGCATAAATAAGGCGGATACATTCTGCTGGCATGCTCTGGGCATTGCAAAACTCTAGAATGTGGAACGGAAATTCAATTTTATTGACATTATCGACTAATATCGTGGTTAGCTATATTCCTTTTAAAACTAAGGGGGAGAGATCCTTCTTGTGTGCTATAGAATTTGCATTAATATAGAATGATGTTGA
>NW_017026564.1:0-212 GCF_001483705.2 Eufriesea mexicana | reverse complement strand
TCGGTGCCTGGAAATTTTGCGTTAATCGTCGATTGCTTCGGCAAGTCGGTGTTAAAAATTTTTCGCGGTTAAGATTCACTGTGCTTCGATTTTTTGGTCTTTGAAGTACTCGTATTGGAAATAATCATTTGTCGTACGATTGAAATTGTAGTCGACATGTTCGCGTAAATTTTGGAAGCTTTTATACTTTCTTCGGAACGAATATATTGGGG
>NW_017026563.1:0-212 GCF_001483705.2 Eufriesea mexicana | reverse complement strand
CTATAGCATTGCAATGGCTAGAGCACGCCAATAGAATCTTTCCTCCTTATTTATGAAAGAAAGATAGCTCACCACATTAGTCGAAAATGTCAGTAAAATTGAATTTCCCATCCGGTTTCTATAGCTCTGCAATGGCTAAATCACGCCACTAGAATCTTTCCTCCTTATTTATGCAAGATAGTTAGCTCACCACGTTATTAGTCGAAAATGTC
>NW_017026562.1:0-212 GCF_001483705.2 Eufriesea mexicana | reverse complement strand
AGCCAGATTCTATAGCATTGCAAAGGATATAGCACGCCGAGAGAATCTTTCCTCCTTATTTATATAAGAAAGTTAGCTCACCGCGATATTAGTCGAAAATGTAAATAAAATTGAATTTCCCATCCAGACTCTATAGCATTGCAATGGCAATAGCACGCCAATAACATCTACCATCCTTGTTTATGCAAAAAAGATAGCTCACCACGATATTA
>NW_017026561.1:0-212 GCF_001483705.2 Eufriesea mexicana | reverse complement strand
TCTCTGCAGGTTAGGCTGAGATACGTTGCGTCTGGTTAAGTTACGTTTGGTTTGGTTTGGTTATGATACCTTTGTCTTTTGTGCTATACACTGCAATGCGGTGGATTACTGCGACCTCCTATGCTGATGTGTATTCTGCTAGGATCTGCAGGTGCAGGCGATAGTGGCATCGGTACGTTATGTGGAGCTCTGCTACGTTTGGCTGTGTGACG
>NW_017026560.1:0-212 GCF_001483705.2 Eufriesea mexicana | reverse complement strand
CGTTCGATTGAGTTAGGTTAGGATACCTTTGACTTTTGTGCTGTAAACTGTAATGCGTTGAATCAGTGCCGTCTACTTTGCTCTATTGTATTCTGCTTGACTCTAGAGAGACAGGCAATAGTGTTCTCGGCACCTGAGCCTGAGATGGCTAGACCTTGGTTATGTTACGTTAGGTTAGATTTGGTTAGGGTACGTTTGACTTTTCTGCCACA
>NW_017026559.1:0-212 GCF_001483705.2 Eufriesea mexicana | reverse complement strand
TGTATGGATGTATATATGTATGGATGCATGAATGGATGGATGTATGAATGGATGTATGTATGGTTGGATGGATGGATGGATGTATGGATGTATGGGTGTATGGATGGATGGATGGATGGACGGTTATATGCGTGGATGGCAGGATATATGGATGGATGTATGCATTTATGTACATATGTACGGATGCATGAATGTATGGTTGTATGGTTGTA
>NW_017026558.1:0-212 GCF_001483705.2 Eufriesea mexicana | reverse complement strand
CCAACATCGATCTGTTGTACGACGAACTAGATGCCATACTGTCAATTGTAAATATCATTAGCATTAACCGCAAAATTCGTAGGTTATTCTGGAATCGCCTTCGGATTTACATCATCAGTGGAAAAAGTAGTCCAATGGCTATATTACATTTATGGTGAGTGTACTCCGTACTGTGTTTTCAATTGTTCATATCTCGAGGGATAATGGACTTT
>NW_017026557.1:0-212 GCF_001483705.2 Eufriesea mexicana | reverse complement strand
ATATTGTGGAGATCGATCTTTCTCGCATAAATAAGGCGGATACATTCTGCTGGCATGCTCTGGTCATTGCAAAGCTCTTGAATGTGGAACGGAAATTCAATTTTATTGACATTATCAACTAATATCGTGGTTAGCTATATTCCTTTTATAACTAAGGGGGAGAGATCCTTCTTGTGTGCTATAGAATTTGCATTAATATAGAATGATGTTGA
>NW_017026556.1:0-212 GCF_001483705.2 Eufriesea mexicana | reverse complement strand
GTCAGGTCAGGCACAACCTGGCAATGTCAGGCCACGTCAGGCCAGGCCAGGCCAGGCAATGTCGGGCCAGGTCAGGCCAGGTCAGGTCAAGTCAGGCCGGCCAGGTCAGGTCAGGTCAGGTCAGGCACAACCTGGCAATGTCAGGCAACGTCAGGTCAGGTCAGGTAAGGTCAGGTAGGTTCGTGTCAGGACAGGCCAGGCCAGGCCATGTC
>NW_017026555.1:0-212 GCF_001483705.2 Eufriesea mexicana | reverse complement strand
TTGTGCATCTCTTCTTCCTTTTCCAGTTTATGAACGTGTCTTCTATCGATTCGGATTGGTATTTATTTAGCTGAACCCTTGCGAGGGCCTTTGTCAATTGTTCTCAGAGTAGCGCGATTAACGTTTTTCATCGAATTTATCCCGTTTGGCGGATCATTGCGAGGTTGTTGTATTTATGTTACACCATTTGGACTTTATGCATGTTCCCTCCT
>NW_017026554.1:0-212 GCF_001483705.2 Eufriesea mexicana | reverse complement strand
TTGCTATAGCCATTGCATTGCATTAGAATCTGACTGAAAAATCCAGTTTCATTGACATTTCCGTCCAATATCGCGGTGAGCAATGTTTTCTGCGTAAGTATGGTGGCACGATACTATTGGTTTTGCTATAGACATTGCATTGCAGTAGTATCTGACGTGAGTGTTCAATTCTATTGACATTTTCGACTAATATCGTGGTCAGAAAGCTTTTC
>NW_017026553.1:0-212 GCF_001483705.2 Eufriesea mexicana | reverse complement strand
CATGCTGTAGACATTGCAATGCTATAGAATCGTCCTGGAAAATTCAATTTTATTGTCATTTTCAACTAGTATCGTGGTGTGCTTACTTCCTTCCCTAAGTATTGGGAAAGATCCTTCTGGAGTGCAATATCCATTGCAATGCTGTAGAATCTGGTTCGGAAATACAATTTCATTGACATTTTCGACTTATATCGAGATGAGCTAACCTTCTT
>NW_017026552.1:0-212 GCF_001483705.2 Eufriesea mexicana | reverse complement strand
CTATGGATGGAAGAATGTATGGATGTATGTATGGATGTATGGATGTATGTATGGATGTATGCACGGATGCATGTATGGATGTATATATGAATGTTTGTATGGGTGTATCTATGGATGTATGATTTGATGTATGTATGGATGAATGGATTTACGTATGTATGGATGTACGTATGGAGGGATGTATGGAAGGATGGAGGTACGAATGGATGGAT
>NW_017026551.1:0-212 GCF_001483705.2 Eufriesea mexicana | reverse complement strand
AACCTAACCAAACCAAACATGACTGGATATCACGTGAGAAGACCACTATTGCTGGCCTGCTTATAGCCAAGCTGAAAGTATTAAAGCTCTGTCGTGCGCAGGGATCCACCTAGTAGTGGACTGTAGCACTAAAGTCAAAGATATACTCCCCTAACCAAGCCAATAGTAACATAACTCAGCCTGGCGTGCCGCGGCCACTACTGCTGCCCTCC
>NW_017026550.1:0-212 GCF_001483705.2 Eufriesea mexicana | reverse complement strand
ACATCCATACACACGAAAATACGTCCATCCATACACCCATCCACTCATACATCCATCCATCCAAACATCTATACATATATACAACCACACATTCATACATCCACCCATCCATACTTCCATACATTCTTACATACATACACGCATAAATACATCCATCCACACGTCCACACATATATGCATCCATACATCCATACATCCGTACATCCATACAT
>NW_017026549.1:0-212 GCF_001483705.2 Eufriesea mexicana | reverse complement strand
AAGAGGACACAAGCATGTTTTATATCATTTTTAATATCAATTTTATAACCATGTTCATCACATTATTCTATTATTCATGCAAATTGCAGGAATTTTTTATTTTTGCACATTTGTGCGGTATTACTGTGCATACTGTGCACACTGTGCATACTGTGCACATTGTGCTTGAGAAATCGTCAAAATCCCTCGAAATTCGAAATATTTAAATCGGG
>NW_017026548.1:0-212 GCF_001483705.2 Eufriesea mexicana | reverse complement strand
CTTACCACGGTATTAGTCGAAAATGTAAATAAAATTGTATTTTCCATTCTGATTCTATAGCATAGCAATGGCTATATCTTGGCAATAGACTCTTTCCACCTTATTTATGCAACAAAATTATCTCATCACGATATTAGTTGAAAATGTCGATAAAATTGAATTTTCCAGTCAGATTCTATAGCATTGCAATGGCTGTAGCATGTCAATAGAAT
>NW_017026547.1:0-212 GCF_001483705.2 Eufriesea mexicana | reverse complement strand
CGTATATAAGGAGGAAAGATTCCATTGGCGTGCTATAGCCGCTGCAGTGCAACAGAATCTGGCAGGAAAATATAAGTATATAGACAGTTACGACTATTTTCGGGGTGAGCTAACTTTCTTGCATAAATAAGGAGGAAAGATACTATTGTCGTGCTATAGCAGTTGCAATGCTATAGAATCTGGCTGGAAGATTCAATTTTATTGACATTGTC
>NW_017026546.1:0-212 GCF_001483705.2 Eufriesea mexicana | reverse complement strand
CTCGTGTTTCCGACGGGTTGTAAGGCCGTCTCGCGACTACGACACGTGTTGCCCGCCAAATTAGTATTGGGCAACTGTTTAAGTTGCACGAGCAGAAAAGAGTCGTATCTACGACGTTCGACGTTTCGAAGAGAACCGTGACGCGTTGCTGATTCGAAGAGAACTGTTTCAAGAGAACCGATGTCTCTGATGTTTCGTATGGAAGTGTTTGA
>NW_017026545.1:0-212 GCF_001483705.2 Eufriesea mexicana | reverse complement strand
GGATGTACGGAAGAATGCATGTTTGGATCTATAATTGTATGGATGTGTGGATGGATGGATGTAAGAATGGATGGATGTATGGATGTATGTATGTATGGATGTATGGGTGGATGGATATATCGAATAATAGACGTACGAATGGAAGGATCTATGGATGTATGGCTGTGCGGATGTATGGATGTATGGATGTATATCTGTATGGATGTATGGA
This sequence comes from Eufriesea mexicana, assembly GCF_001483705.2. NCBI lineage: Eukaryota > Metazoa > Arthropoda > Insecta > Hymenoptera > Apidae > Eufriesea > Eufriesea mexicana. The sequence goes on along the minus strand of NW_017026545.1, from coordinate 1 downwards.
T
>NW_017026544.1:0-212 GCF_001483705.2 Eufriesea mexicana | reverse complement strand
CGATAATGGGCTGGTCCTTTGTCGCTCTAGACTTGCAAGAAGGTTTATATTATCTCTGAACACGTTAATCCAACGGCTACATTGCTCCACCGATGGATGTCTCAAACAGCGTAATGGGAAATACTAATATCACCAGACGTAGCTGATGCGTACATTCACTATTCTGAAACTCCTGTGGAATTATAGTCATCCCTGAATCGATTATTCAAAAG
>NW_017026543.1:0-212 GCF_001483705.2 Eufriesea mexicana | reverse complement strand
CAATGGCAAGAACAGCCATCTACTTGCCAAAGAATATGTCTATTCAAAGTCTGTAATCTGTTACAGCTTGGTGAATAGTTCGCCTAACGCCTTCAATACAATGGCAAGTAGAGCCATCTTCTTGCCAGAGAAGAGGTCTATTGTAAATTTATATTCTGTTATAGCTTGGTGAGTAGATCGCCTAACGCCTTGAATCCAATGGCAAGTACAGC
>NW_017026542.1:0-212 GCF_001483705.2 Eufriesea mexicana | reverse complement strand
TAGAACCAGGATTTCAATATACAACACGGGTTCTAGCAACAAGACTACGTTGGAAAAATACAAGTCGGTGGAGAGGAAAAAAACAAAACAGAAATTGTAACTGGAACTGACTGAACTGAACTGAACTGAACTGAACTGCAACTGTACTGAAACTGTACTGAAACTGTCCTCAAACTGAGCTTTCGCAAATTTTGTGAGCGCTTATATAATGT
>NW_017026541.1:0-212 GCF_001483705.2 Eufriesea mexicana | reverse complement strand
AACACGACAATGGCCAAAGATATTTACGATTGATAGTACGGCACTTAGGACATCCATCAACAGTGCACTGAGGCTGTCAATGAAGCTCGAGTAGTTACCAATTGCCATAACGGCACTGCGTACAGCAGTCGCATCAGAACCGGAGCCGCTGGAATAATCTGCTTTATGATGGTATGAATTTTAGTGAAAATCCAGAATGGCAGATGGCTGAC
>NW_017026540.1:0-212 GCF_001483705.2 Eufriesea mexicana | reverse complement strand
ATCCATACATACATCAATACATACAAACATCCATCCACGAATCCATAAAAATATACATCAAACATCCACAAATCCGTACATACATCCATTCGTGCATCATTTCATTCATACATCCATTCATCCGTACATCCATACATTCATGCATACAGACATCCATACATCCATACATCCATTCATCCAACCAACCATACATACACCCATACATACATCCA
>NW_017026539.1:0-212 GCF_001483705.2 Eufriesea mexicana | reverse complement strand
GGATACTGCGGAGCGAAGCAGAAATTATTAGAACGCAGGAGAGCGCCGAAATCGGAGGGTAGCTGTGTGTAGGACAGAATTCTAAAGTGTCGCATCCGAACCCCACCAAACGTAACTTAACCAAATGCAGCAAACACAAACTTTTGGAGAGAGAATACTATTTCTGGTCTCCCCAGATCCAAGCAGAGTACACTAGAGCACAGCAGAGCGCA
>NW_017026538.1:0-212 GCF_001483705.2 Eufriesea mexicana | reverse complement strand
TAGTATCCTGCTTGATACTCTTCGATATCTTTGAAAAATTATTGCGAGGAACCATTAAGACCTCGTGTTTCGAAATTTTCAGGGTTTATTTGTACAGTCTTCGACTACATGTCCTGTATTTTTTGTTAAAAAAAATTGAAAATTGCCAGTATTACGAGCCATTGTCCGAAGGACCTGTCAAAAGAAAGAGCACGTCTGTTCGTACTCTACCA
>NW_017026537.1:0-212 GCF_001483705.2 Eufriesea mexicana | reverse complement strand
CCAAGCTAACGTACCCCAACCAAACGTAGCCTAACTCAGCTTAACGTGCCGCCGCAACTACTCAGGGCACCGACCCCTCCCCCCAAGGCCAGGCAGGATATAGTAGTACACAGTGGATCGCAGATGACCACCGAATAGCCGTGTATAGGACAGACGTAGAAGCCATTCTAATCATACTTATCCTGCCCTGACCAAGCCGAACGTAACCTAAC
>NW_017026536.1:0-212 GCF_001483705.2 Eufriesea mexicana | reverse complement strand
CTGACCTGACCTGACCTGACCTGACCCGACCTGACCTGACCTGACCTGACCTGTGCTGAATGATCTGACCTGAGCTGAGCTGACCTGGCCTGACCTGACCTGCCATCTCCGAACACGAACTGAACTGACCTGACTTTTCCAGTGGATATCTGTCCTGACATGTCCTGACCTGTCCTGACCTGGCCTGACCTTACCAGACTTGACATGACCTG
>NW_017026535.1:0-212 GCF_001483705.2 Eufriesea mexicana | reverse complement strand
TAGATGTGTGGTTGTATGGATGTATGGATGTACTGATGTACGAATGTATGTATGTACCGATGTGTGGATGTATATATGTATGGATGGGTGAATGGATGTATGTATGTATTGACGTATGTATGGATGTATGTTTGGTAGGATGTATGTGAGGATGGATTATATTTGGATGGATGTATGGATGTATAGATGTATGGATCGATGGATGTATGGAT
>NW_017026534.1:0-212 GCF_001483705.2 Eufriesea mexicana | reverse complement strand
GGCTAGGTTAGGATAGGACAGCTTTTACTTCTATGCTTTACACCGATAAACGGTGGATTTCTGCGCTCTACATTGCTGTAACATCCTCTGGTTGCCTCTGAGCTGGCCAGCAATATTATCCTCGGCACGTTATGTTTAGTTAGGCTACGTTCTGTTATGTTACGTTTAGAATATGTTAGGTTAGGATATCTTTGACTTTTGCGCTATGCACT
>NW_017026533.1:0-212 GCF_001483705.2 Eufriesea mexicana | reverse complement strand
ATAACTCAAACTAACGTTCCTACACCTCTATTGCTGACTTCCGCAGAGTCAAGCAGAATATGCTAAAGCACAGGAGACCGCAGAAATCCACCGCATAGCAGTGTACAGCACGAAAGTCAAACTATCGTGTCCTAACCTGACCAATCGTTGCATAACCGAACGTAACATAACTCAACATAACGAGCCGCGACCACTATGGCAGGCCTACCCGG
>NW_017026532.1:0-212 GCF_001483705.2 Eufriesea mexicana | reverse complement strand
TATATCGCAAAAGTCAGATTCACCCTATGCTAATATAACATAACGTAATCTATCCGTACGGAATATAGCTCGTCCTAATGTGACGCGACCACTGCTGCTGGACGCCGCGGAGCCGAGCAGAATATAGTACAGCGCAGTAGATTGCGGGCATCCAGAGGATACCAGAGTACTGCACAAACGTCAAAGCTATCCCAACTTAACCTATCGCAAGC
>NW_017026531.1:0-212 GCF_001483705.2 Eufriesea mexicana | reverse complement strand
CATAGCACTAAAGACGAAGGTATCCTCTTCTAACCAAACCAACCGTAACACAACCAAACATACTCTAATTCTACATCACGTGCCGCGATCGCTACTGCTGACATCGCCAGAGCCATGCAGAGCACATTGGCGGAGAGTAGGGCGCGGATATCCATAGGATCGAAGGGTACATCAGAAAAGTCGAAGTTGCCCGAACATAACTCAAACAAACA
>NW_017026530.1:0-212 GCF_001483705.2 Eufriesea mexicana | reverse complement strand
AAAAGTACCCAGAAAGTGAATATATCTAAGATATTATTCATATACCAATGATTAAAAATAAATTAATTAATTAAAATTGCAGTTAATCCTTTGCACTCGAGGAGCACCCTTCAGTCGCCATTTAATAAAATTTCGAAGATCGATATTAACCTTTGCACTCGACGACTTTTTCGTTACAGAAAAATAGTAATTCGAAGATTTTCTGTCATACA
>NW_017026529.1:0-212 GCF_001483705.2 Eufriesea mexicana | reverse complement strand
TAGCAGTCCATAGCACAGAAGTCAATGCTATCCTATCCTAACCTAACCAAACGTAACCTAATCGAACGCAGCATAACTCCAACTAACTTGCCGAGACCACTATTCCCGCATCCAAAGCGCCAAGAAGAGCAAATTACAGCACAGTAGATCGCAGAAATACACCGCATAGCAGTGTATAGCACAAAAGTCAAAGCTATCATTTCCAAACCAAA
>NW_017026528.1:0-212 GCF_001483705.2 Eufriesea mexicana | reverse complement strand
AGTAGATGACTGTACTTGCCATTGGATTGAAGGCGTTAAGCGATCTATTCACCAAGCGATAACCGGACGTAGATTTTGGATAGACCAATTCTATGGCAAGTAGATGGCTGTAGTTGCCATTGGTCGAAGACGTTAGGTGACCTATTCTACATGCTATAACAGATTATAGATTTTGAATAGACCTATTCTCTGGCATGTAGATTGCTGTACTT
>NW_017026527.1:0-212 GCF_001483705.2 Eufriesea mexicana | reverse complement strand
AAATAGCAATGTATAGCACAAGAGTCAAAGATGTCCTAATCTAACAAGGCCTAACCTAGCTTAGCCAAACGTAGGGTGACTACACCTAACGTGCCGCGACTACTATTTGCTGGCATCCACAGAGACATGCAGATTGTGATGGCGCACAATATAGCACAGAAGTCCAAAGGATACCAGTGTGTAGCACGAATGTCGAAGATATCCTAACCTAA
>NW_017026526.1:0-212 GCF_001483705.2 Eufriesea mexicana | reverse complement strand
ACTTGCCAGAGAATAGGTCTATTCAAAACCTATAACCTGTTATAGCTTGGAGAACAGATCGCCCAACGCCTTCAATCCAATGGCAAGTACAGCCATCTACTTGCCGGAGAATAGGACCATCCAAAATCTATAACCTGTTATAGCTTGGAGAATAGATCTCCTAACGCCTTCAATCCAATGGCAATTACAGCAATCTACTTGCCAGAGAATAG
>NW_017026525.1:0-212 GCF_001483705.2 Eufriesea mexicana | reverse complement strand
GAAATATAAGTATAGTTAAATAAAATTTGGAAATGAACATTCATCGAGGAATCTGAAGCTAATATTTTAATCATAAGTCTACGCTCTTGTATCTATTTCTTGCGCCTCTCTCACTTTGTCTCGATTGTTTCGTTCGCTTTCTTTGTCATGCGATGCTATATGATCGGACTAATAGGAAGGATCGTTTCTGCCAATAAGGGAAGCACGTTTGC
>NW_017026524.1:0-212 GCF_001483705.2 Eufriesea mexicana | reverse complement strand
CTATAGAATCCTGCTGGAAACTTCAATAACATTGACAGTTTCGACTATTATCGTCGTGAGCTAACTTTCTTGCATAAATAAGGAGGAGGGATTCTACAGGCGTGCTATAAACATTGCATTGCTATAGAATCGTCGTGGAAAATTCAATCTTATTGACATTTTCGACTAATTTCGTGGTGAGCTAACTTCGTTGCATCGGTAAGGAGAACAGA
>NW_017026523.1:0-212 GCF_001483705.2 Eufriesea mexicana | reverse complement strand
AATTTTGTTCTTAATTAGTGACTAAAACTGTACCACTTGTTAATTAAAATTGATATATAAAGTAATCTTCGTACGTCATATGACGTTATAGGAGTATATTTAAATTTATACCGATACTGTGTGAGAATTTCATGCGGCTCTACAAAATATTTAACCTTCAAAATGTTAACGATTTTATATGATTTATTAAAGTCACCATTTATTAATAATGC
>NW_017026522.1:0-212 GCF_001483705.2 Eufriesea mexicana | reverse complement strand
AAAACATCTTGCATCGAGAAAATATTGTATTTTAGCTGAACACTGTGTGTTATTTAAAAATTCGAGATATAGTGATTCGGATATAAAATGACAAAAATTTATTGGCTATAATTATAGTCAGATTGTACTGCGATAGGTTAAGAGCTTCAAGAGTAAGGAGGGTCAAGATGCAATCCCTTTGAACACTATCGCAGTATTCATGACATTTAACA